>NW_028325377.1:0-35069 GCF_027475165.1 Benincasa hispida
AACCCTAGTTTTAATGAGCATGCGTGAGAGATGTGAGGTAATAAAATTTGTTTATCACCTAGACATCATAGGTTAAAATCCAGTATAAGAGTTATACATGGATCTATCACCTAGACTTAGGATATGTTTAATTTAGCCGAAATATATCTCTAAGTATTTTTTTTATACCCTAAACCGTTATAGAACACTTCAGCTAGAGAGAAGTAGTGTACTTTTAGCTCTAGCATCCCTAAGAGTTCACATCGTGAGGTCCATGCAGGGCTTTGGGTCGTGCTTAGGAGCGGACTCCCTTCGAAGAGTGTTTGCATGGATCAATATCAAGGTGAATAGGGGAAGTAGTTCATAGTAAGTGGGTGAGGGGTATGTAACAACATATCCCATGGTCTCTTCCATTAGGTCGCACCGTGAGATTCCTATAATGCGCTTGCATGTCTGCCCTGGAGCGACCTTTCCCTTCGAAGGGTTGTATTATAGGATTCGGAACACCACGAACTCCAAATCTGGATAGGCTCTCTTAGATCAGTTTTCATATTGACTTTCCACTTTCGGGAGCATGTTGATTCTGGTTTCTGAAATCCAAAAATGGAAGGTTACACTTACAAGAATTACTAAGATGTTAGTATATTCTCGACCAAAGTAGCGATAACTAAAGTGCTATAAGAATAAAGAGTTATTCTAGGGTTAGCATCTAGTCAAGATTGTCTTGGTTCAAAAGAGGAATAATCGATTGCCCTTCGGTGGAGGTTACTCTAAACCTTTGAAATATCGTTGCAAAATAT
This sequence comes from Benincasa hispida, assembly GCF_027475165.1. Lineage (NCBI taxonomy): Eukaryota > Viridiplantae > Streptophyta > Magnoliopsida > Cucurbitales > Cucurbitaceae > Benincasa > Benincasa hispida. The sequence continues at coordinate 780 of NW_028325377.1, forward strand.
AATAATGAAGGGTACATTATTAATTTTTTTTGCTAAATTAAATTGGTTTCTTTGTGATTATAGTTTTTCTAAAAGAAGATGTTTATCTTTTTCAACATGAATAGCTCGATAATTCAACTTTTAGCTTTCGAGAAACTAAACGGAGATAATTATTCGACATGGAAATCAAATCTAAACACAATACTGGTAATTGATGATCTAAGATTTGTCTTAACTGAGGAATGTCCTCAAGCCCCAGCCTCAAATGCTAACCGAACTGTTCGGGAAGCATATGATCGATGGGTCAAAGCCAATGAAAAGGCCCGTGTTTACATTCTTGCCAGCATGTCTGATGTTTTGGCAAAGAAACATGAATCCTTAGCTAAGGCTAAAGAGATAATAGATTCATTAAGAGAAATGTTTGGGCAACCATCATGGTCCCTTAGACACGAGGCAATTAAGCACATTTACACAAAGCGGATGAAGGAGGGGACCTCTGTTAGAGAACATGTCCTGGACATGATGATGCACTTCAATATCGTTGAAGTAAATGGTGGACCCATTGATGAGGCTAATCAGGTTAGCTTTATCTTACAATCTCTTCCGAAGAGTTTTATACCTTTTTAGACAAATGCGTCTTTAAATAAGATAGAATTTAACCTCACTACCCTTCTTAACGAGCTCCAGTGATTCCAAAACCTTACTTTAGGTAAGGGGAAGGAAGTGGAAGCAAATGTTGCTACCACTAAGAAAAAATTTATAAGAGGATCGTCCTCTAAAAACAAAGCTGGATCCTCTAAAGCTCAAATGAAAAAGAAGGGAAAAGAGCAGGCTCCCAAGATAAGAATGAGAAAGAAGGATACAGATAAAGGAAAATGTTTCCACTATAACCAAAACGGGCATTGGAAGAGAAATTTCCCGAAGTACCTTGCAGAGAAGAAAGCTGAGAAAACGGCACAAGGTAAATATGATTTACTGGTCGTTGAAACATGTTTAGTGGAATCTGATACTTCAAGCTGGATACTAGATTCAGGAGCCACTAATCATATTTGTTTCTCGTTTCAAGAAACTAGTTCTTGGAAAAAGCTTGAAGAAGGTGAGATAACCCTCAAAGTTGGAACCGGAGAGGTTGTCTCCGCTGAAGCAATGGGAGATTTGAAGTTGTTTTTTGAAGATAGATATCTAGTACTTAAAAATGTTTTGTATGCACCTCTTATGAAGAGGAATTTGATATCTATCGCTTGTATTATAGAACAATTATATATAATATCTTTTAATATAAATGAAGCGTTCATTTTTTTGTAAAGGTATTCAAATTTGTTCTGCTACACTTCAAGACAACTTATATATATTAAGACCAACTAGAGAAAATTTTGTTTTAAATACTAAAATGTTTAGAACATTAGAAACTCAAAATAAAACAAAAAAAAGGTTTCTTCCAACGCCTATCTATAGCACCTAAGACTTGGTCACATAAATCTCAATAGGATTGGGAGGTTGGTCGAGAGTGGACTCTTTACCTCCATGTGAATCCTGTCTTAAAGGAAAGATGACCAAGAGATCTTTTACTAGAAAGGTCTCAGAGCCGAAGTACCCTTAGAGCTCGTACATTCGGACCTTTGTGGACCAATGAATGTCAAGGCTCGAGGTGGGTATGAATATTTCATCAGTTTTATTGATGATTATTCAAGGTATGGTCATGTCTACCTGTTTCATCACAAGTCTGATTCTCTTGAAAAGTTCAAAGAATATAAGGCTGAAGTTGAGAATGAATTAGGTAAAACAATAAAAAAACTTTGATCAGATCGAGATGAAGAGTATATGGACATACGATTCCATGACTATTTGATAGAAAACGGGATCTAGTCACAACTCTCTGCACCTAGTACGCCTCAGCAGAACGGTGTATCAGAAAGAAGAGATCAAACCTTATTAGATATGGTTCACTTTATGATGAGCTATGCTCAATTTCCTGATTCCTTTTGGGGATATGCACTTGAATCTGCTGTCCATATTTTGAACAACGTTCCCTCTAAAAGTGTTTCAGAAACACCTTATGAGCTATGGAAAAGACGTAAAAGTAGTTTACGTCACTTCAGAATTTGGGGTTGCCCAGCACATGTGTTGGTACAAAATCCCAAGAAATTGGAACCTCGTTCAAAGTTATGCCTATTTGTAGATTATCCAAAGGAAACAAGGGATGGTTTGTTTTATCATCCTCAAGAAAACAAGATATTTGTATCAATAAATGCCACATTCTTAGATGAAGACCACATTAGAAATCATCAACCACGCAGTAAAATAGTGTTGAATGAAATTTCAAAAGACGCTACAAATATACCTAGTTCATCTACTAAAGTAGTAGATAAAGCTAGTATTTCTGGTCAGTCACATTCTTCTCAAGAGTTGAGAGTGCCTCGACGTAGTGGGAGAGTTATTCATCAGCCTGACCGCTATTTGGGTTTAGCTGAAACTCAAATCATCATACCTGATAAGGGCGTAGAAGATCCATTGATCTATAAATAGGTAATGAATGATGTGGAACGTGACTAGTGGATAAAAGCTATGGACCTCGAAATAGAGTCAATGTACTTTAATTCAGTCTGGACTCTTGTAGATAAACCAAGTGATGTGAAACCAATTGATTAAAAATGGATCTACAAGAGAAAACGAGATTAAGTCGGTAAAGTACAGACTTTTAAGGCTCGAATTGTGGCAAAGGGTTTTACCCAGAGAGAATGAGTGGACTATGAAGAATATTTCTCTCCCATTACCATGTTAAAGTCGATAAGAATACTCTTATCCATTGAAACTTTTTATGACTATGAAATTTGGAAAATGGATGTCAAGACAACCTTTTTGAATGACAATCTTGAAGAGAGTATCTATATGGTTCAACCAGAGGGATTTATTGCACAGGGTCAAGAACAAAAGGTTTGCAAGATCGAGAAATCCATTTATAGATTAAAACAAGCTTTTAGATCCTGGAATATAAGGTTTGATACTGCAATCAAATCTTATGGCTTTGAACAGAATGTTGACGAGCCTTGTGTTTACAAAAAGATCATTAATTCTGTTGTAGTGTTCTTGGTTTTATATGTCAATGATATTCTACTCGTTGGGAATGATGTAGGATATCTTACTGATGTCAAGCAATGGCTAGATACACAATTCCAAATGAAAGATTTGGGAAATGCGCAGTATATTCTTGAGATCCAAATTGTTCGGAATCGCAAGAACATGACACTAGCCATGTCTCAATCATCTTATATAGACAAAATGTTGTCTAGATATAAAATGCAAAGTTCCAAAAAAGGTCTGTTGCCTTTTAGACATGGAGTTCATCTTTCAAATGAACAATTTCCTAAGACACCTCAAGAAGTTGAGGATATGAGAAATATTCCCTATGCTTTCGTTGTTGGAAGCCTAATATATGCAATGTTATGTACTAGACCTGAAATATGCTACTCAGTAGGGATTTTCAGTAGGTACCAGTCTAATCCTGGACGTGATGATTGGACTGCCGTTAAGAACATCTTAAAGTATCTCAGGAGAATTAGGGACTACATGCTCGTGTATAGTGCTAAGGATCTGATCCTTACTGGATGCACTGACTCTGATTTCTAAACTGATAAAGATGATAAAAAGTCTACATTTGGATCAGTGTTCACTCTTAACGGAGGAGTAGTAGTGTAGAGAAGCGTAAAATAGACTTGTATAGCTGGCTCCACAAAGGAAGCTGAATGTGTAGTTGCTTGCAAAGCAATAAAAGAAGCAGTATGGCTGAGGAAATTCTTGACAGATTTGGAAGTTGTTTCAAATATGCATCTACCCATCACCTTGTATTGTGACAACAGTAATGCAGTTGCAAATTCAAAAGAACCTCGAAGCCATGAACGGGGAAAGCACATCGAACACAAGTACCACATTATCCGAGAAATCGTACATCGTGGTGACGTTGTAGTGACCCAGATACCTTATGAGCAAAACATTGCTGATCCTTTTATAAAAACCCTCACGGCTAAAGTTTTGTAGGGTCACTTACAGAGTTTAGGTCTACGGTATTTCTAAACTAGGACAAGTGGGAGATTATGTTGGGCGTGAATACCCTAGTTTATTGTATTCATATGTTTATTGTACTCATATGTAATATTAATTTTAAGTTTTCACAGTTAAATTCAACATCATTTGATCCTACTAGGAATTTTAGTCCAAGTGGAAGTTTGTTGGATTTTATGTCCTAAAACTCGTAGTTGGCAATATTATATTCTTTTCAATAAAGTTGTTATTGAAAATCTTTAGTAAAATTAAATTCTATATTCATGAATCCAATAAACTAAGGTTCCAAGACTATTAAGTTTAAGTTTGAACTTTATGTAGTGACATAAATGTGGATCAAGTTCAAATATATAGCCAAAATGGTCTATAGTATATGAATAAGGTTGGGCACCTTATTCTAGGGACACTATGGATGCGGCCCATTTTGTAGTTAGTACAAACGATGTGATCCTAAACCGTTCATGTGGAGACATGAAAGTGGAGGCATCCTATGTAAAGAGTTTACATAAGACCAAACCATGAAATAGTCACTTTTTACGTTGTAAACGCCGTTTATGTATAAAACTGACTATTTCGTTAATTGATGACCTAGGTAACTTAATCTTAATCTTGAGCTAACTATGAACTCCTGTTCACTCGGAATTATCCTTAGACCTGCATAGGTGAGGGCAGCTCATTATCGCTAGCCCAATAAGCCTCCCATTTCAGGGGTAAGATCAGATGGATAGCTGGATACATAGGGTGCAAGACGGAATTCACTCCTACCCGTTATAAGGAGAGTAGATAGGTTGTTCCCTTTAGTACTAAATCCAAGTCTTGAACAAAGGGCCCCACCTTCTCCTTGGCCTGAGAGGGGTTCGATTCATAGGTTGAACCTTAAACCAATTGTTCATTAGAGAATCAGTGGAACTTAATGAATAAGATGTAGTCTTGGGTGTAAAACGATTTTTATAACATAGCCAAGATTACAAACAACCTGTGAAGGATTAACTTACTAATCATGGTTATATCATATGGATACAAATATGACTATAGTGAGGGGAGTGCAATTACGGGACTACAGTGGAATGACCCGTTAGTTAACGAATGTTGATTAGCTCTGTCTAAAAGAGTTTAGCCAGCTAATCTCGGATCGTTGGAGCCTATGATCTATAGGTCCATTAGGTTCCCCTACTAGCTTATATGGAATAAACTTATAACAGTATGATAGAATGATTCAAATTGTTCGAATTAGGTGAAGAAAGAGAAACCAACAAGTATATGTGATATAGTGGTCAGATTTCAATTTAGAGATACAACTTTAATGATTAAATGTGATTTAAATATCAATAATATGAATACGTTCATATTCGGAAGCTCGGAAATAATGAAAATGGTCAAAGATGTAAAAAGTCAAAGAATTGACTTTTGACTTTGAAAAGTATTCAAATATGATTTGAATTTCGAGAAAATGAATACGGATTCATGCTCGGGAGTTCAAAATTAGTCAACACGGGAAAAATCATAAAAAGTCAAAATGTTGACTTTTCAGTCAAATTTTGACTTTGACAAAATGACCATTTTGCCCTTTGACTAAAGTTAGTGGGAAAATCCAAACTTTTTGTTGGATAATTTCACTAACAAGATAGTGGGTTAAGTGTTGGCTTATAGTGGAGACATCAAGCCCACTTAGATAGTGGATTTTGAGGTATTGGATTTTTTTGAATTTGTTTCATGCAATTTTTGCATGATTTTTTTCTATAAATTTGGGCTTTCAATTTGGATGAGGGACTTTTGACAATTTTACCAAAAATTAGTTTCTAAATTGGGCTGAAAAAAATTACCATTTTTGAGAAATATCAAAACCCAAACCCAATCCAAAAAAATCCATCTCCTATTTCCATCTCTTTCTCTCTCTCGGTTTCTTCATCCATCGGGTCCCACAACGCGGTTCTGAGTCCATAGGATAGTAGGTTAGCTCTAGTGGTTGTCTGGTTCGTGTTCAGGTGGAGATAGAAGCGTTTTGGGAGCTTCAAAGGTAATATTTCAGGAAAAAAAAAAACATCCTAATTAATTAATTTAGGGTTGTATGTTATTTTTATGCAATTAGAGTAAAATTGATCTTCAATTCCGCTGCGCATGTCTATTTTTCTTTCACTCATACCAGTTAAAGATCCTCTTCAAGCTTTAGAACTCAAATGTAGTAGAAGAACCTCCACCTGCATTCTATCGCCCAACAAATGCGTCATCTGTAGTAGCACGATCAATCACGAACAAGTGAATGCAACGGGGATGACACCACCAAAATGAAGCCCTTGGTATTCTCGAAGTGAGAACCTAAAGTGTGGTCTTTGGTGAGTTTGGTAGAGGTTGGAGAATGAACTAATCGTGTAAACGATAAGCAAGTGGGAGAGAAAAGGAAGCTATCGTATAGCTAAGTGTTTATCATTTAGAAGAAGTTACACGATCGTGTAGGTTTTACTAAACGATCGTTTAGAAAAAGGTGGACGATCGTTTAAAAAAACACGACACACTATGCAATCGTTTAGGAAAGCTAAGCAATTGTCTAGGAACTAGCGTGCGATCGTTTAGGCGCGAGATGTGCGATCGTTTAGGCGCTTAGCGACTATCGTATAGGCTCTCAACTTATGCGATTGTTTACGTTTCCACATCGATGCCAAAAAATTTTCGAACCTTTGTAAAATGAAACCAATTTTCATTTTATCCTTCGGTTACCATAACCGAAGTGACTGCTCCCACTAATGCACGTCCGAAAGAAATTTAATGCCAATTATCATATAATTAACCAATTTAATAATTAATAAATATAATCATATTATATTCTTACTCTATAGTTTGATATCACATAGCTACTATAGTAATTTCTCCTCTACTTGATATAAATCATATTTATATCTAATTTCATCCAAAATAATGTATCTCATACATTTAGTCAATTATATCATATATAATTAACCAGTTCAATTATATCATATATAATCGAACTCCCTCTTGTCAATTTGAACATTTCAAATTAACCCAAACACTGATTCTCGACTTTATCCAAGCTACCCAGGGGACCTAATAGACCTGTGGCTGGAAGCTCCAACAGTTCATGAATAGCTAACTATACTCTTTAGCCACAAGATCCAACATCCGTTAACTGTCAGGCATTCCACTAAAGACCAACAACTGAACTCTTCTTACCACAGATATATTTCTGTGTCCATCGAATATAACCAATCATGAGTACGATGACTCTTCACAGATGCTCGTAAGTACAGTTGGGCCAATTTATCGTTTTTCCCCTATAGTTAATCTCACTCCTTAAGTACCACTGATTCTTCTAATGAACAATACAACATAGTCCAACTATGTGTGAACATTTCTCAGGCTAAGAGAAGGTGTGTGGCGCCACATCGTTCAAGCCCTGGAATCAGCCCTTAGGGAGCTATCTATCTGCTTACCTCTGCTTCGGGGAATGAGTGAATTTCATCTTGTGTAGTTGAGTTCCCAACCCCAAAATCAAACGAATCCCCAAAATGGTAGGTTTGAATCGGCGACCAGGCCACTCACACCCATATAAATCAAAGGACTGCCCTCAATGGCAGAAGTTCCCAACTCACTCAGGATTGAGGTCATGTTACCTATGGTCATCCTAGTGAAGTGTAGTCTTTGTCATGAACGATGTTATATAACAAGATGTTAACACTTCGTGGTCAAGTCTTATACAAACTCTTTGTATAGGACGCCCCCGCTCGCATGTCCCCTACACGAATGATCAGGATCAAACCATCTGTGACAAGTCACAACACTTGTGACCATTCCACGGGGGGGGGTTCGCATCCGTAGCATTACCAGGATAAGGTTTCCCTCCTGCATCCATATACTACAGACCATTTTAGTTATCACTCAAGACATGATCCACTTATATGTCACCACATACATGCTTAAGTTACATACAGATAACCAAGGATTTTATGTTTATTGGTTTGTGGTAAAGCAAATAAAACAAGTAACTGAGCAAAAAACAAGAAGTGAAGTAAACATCATATATTATACAACACAAGTATTTGTACAAACTGTTTACAAACTACGAGACATGAGACTTTAGAGCATCGACCCCAACAGCGAAGACGATCGTTGTAGTTTGCTTGCAGCCCGTACAGAGCGAATAATCTTTAGGACAATGCTTATGATAAGCATGTCTCGACTACGTTTTAGAGTCTCCAAATATTTTGAAGATCTTTCAAATATTTGGTTATTTTCATATCTAAGCCTTCTTACACTATTTGACTTTTATTTGAGTTTGAATATTATACATTGAGTATATTGTTTCTAGTAATTGAGATGTAATATGTTTGTTAGTGTATTCAACTCTATATAGTCCATTTTCCCAACAATCTATAATATCTTACATAATACATATTTGAAGTAAAAAAAAATTGAAGTTTATAACATGGCATATTGTATTTCTAAATGTTTTTATCTTTATTTAATATAACACTACATTTTAAAATTTAAAATTTAAAATATGGATACAATGAAAACATTAAAAAAATGTTTTATTTACTATTTATTAAATTCTTATTATAACATAATTTTCTCAGCATCGATATAAATCTCAAAACTTTAAGTTAAAGTATAATATTTCACAAAATTTTAAAATTAAAATCTCTCTTCAAAACTCAACAAAATGAGTAGCAAATACAAAAATGATCGACAAAGGGATAACATTCTTCGATCATTACCTTCTTAACTGATCAGAATACTGAGGAAAGTAGAATTTTGAAATACTTCATTTTTTGTTTTCTTGAAAATGTAGCACATGAAGTAATCCAAACCTCATGAGAATAAATATATCATGTTTCATAAAAGACATGGAGAGTGAAACTTCCTTGAAGCTTCTCAATAAGAAGAAACCAAATTTATTAATATATATATATATATATATGAAAATGAATACATGGAAAGAATAATTGGACAAAGGAGACATTCTCATTGTGTAAGAGTACATGAAACTTCCTTGAAGTTTCTTAGAAAGCTTCTCAAAGGAAATGATAACCAACTTTGATAAGGTTGTGTTTCTCTACCATTCTTTCTCTTTAAGGAGAAGAAGAATACCTATATATATATATATATATCCAGTTGCTTTTTTTCCCACCTCTTTTTTTTCTTTCCTTTTAATAAGAAACCTCCTATCAACATAAATGTCATATATTTGCTTGTTCAGAACAAAGAGAAGAAATTTATCTGAAGTTATGTTTAGGTGGAAGATACAAAAGTAATGGCCTATTATATCAAAACATTAACAACTAAAACGAATAATCTCAAATCATATATGTAGCTAAAATGAGCATAACTTAATTGATATATAGAATGTACTAGAGACCAAGATGTCTTTAATTTAAATCTTTCTCACTCTCTATTAATTGATTAAACACATGTCACAATGAATATCTCTAAAAGTTATAATCATAATTTGTAATTTGAACATTAGACTTAGTTGATAACAGTTTAAATTGGTTGGCGATCCAAGCTTACAACATGCAAGAAGTCTTGAACTAAGAGACTTGCACCAATGTGATGCTTTGCTATATATACTCTAAAGCTTAATTAGTGTCAACATCGATGCGTTCATATTGTTTGCATACGTAAGTAAAGAACGTTCTACTATTTATATACAATCAATCATCTTATGGCCTAAAATGAGTTGGGGGACTAAATGTCAAACAATGAGTTGGGAGTCTAAATGTCAAGCTAGTTAGTGAGATTTTGGTTCAAACCCTGCAACGATAGTGGAGATCTCGATAGTTAAGCTCTGATTGGTTACTATTTGGTTTTGAAAATTAAGTCTATTTTTTTACCATTTCTTTCTTACGAAGATTTACATATTTGTTAAGTAAAATTCTAAAAAAAATTCAAAATTTGACTTGATTTTTGAAAACATTGATAAAAAGTAAATAATAAAATAAGAAATTTAGAGGTGGAATGGAATATATAAGCTTAATTTTAAAAAAAAAAAAATGAAAACCAAAGTATGGGGCCTAAATTTTCTCATTTTATTTCGTAAATAATATTTTTCAAAACTAATTCTTTTCTTTCCATTGCCTTGCCCTCTAATTTTCTTCATTAAAAAAAAAACCTATTAAATTGAATAGTGTTATATTGTAAGGTTATTTATTAAAAATTAGCTAAAACCTTTTTTTTTTTTTTTGACATAACCTAAAAAGTAATTGATATATTACATAATAAGCAAAATTTGTTTTGGGGGAACAAGCAACATTTTAATTTAATGTTTGTGGAAGGCACTAAAATGGCCGTTACACCCCTAAATTAATGATAATTAGTCATATTTATGTCAAATCAATTCATGTATTAAGTATTAACGAAGTCAACGAATTTATGTAGAAATTGTTTAAAATATTTAAATTTACAAATAATATTGATATGCCAATTAGATAATTTGTGAATGTTCTGGTTGTAGAAGAATGTTATCTTCTCAATCATTTGAAAAGCTATTTGTCTATTTCAGATCATATATAAAAATTAAACTTTATGTAAACCAAATAAATATAATTTATGTAGTTGACATCTTTGATTAAAAATGAATTGATAATTTTAATGTCAAATTAAAAATGAATTAAGAATATATTAGAGTAATATAATATCATTAATATTCGAGGTACATGATTAGGAAAATTAAAATAGAAATCAATTTCTTCATTAAAAAAATATAGTAGAATAATAAATCTATTCTCACTTTTTTTTAAAAAAAAAAAGTATCATTTCGGGTGGAAATTCAATTTTTAAGTTCTTGTTGGGCATCTTATCTAGTTTCATGATGTTCAAATTGGTAAAAATTTTAAGTTAACCAAAACATATCCAACAACATACATTTATATTATATAAGAAAATTATATTTAAAAAATAAATCTATCCAATGATTTTTAATCAATCTGTTAGCTACTTATATTTTTTTAAAATTATTTATTAATCAATCTATAAATCGTAGATAATTTTTCATACTACCTTCATTCTTTGAATGCTATAAAAGATTCATTTAAGCATTACTTCCTGAGTAAGGGAATTCGGTCAGAATCTTGTCTTATGTTGAGTCGTTACGACTTATTCAGTCTATATTTAAAGTTTAAAACATAGTTAGACATGTAGACACCAATGGAAAGCTATTTGGTGGATAAGATTCAATATGTTCATCAACAAAGTTAGCATTTTTTTAGTAATACAATAATATGGACAATTTTTTATACTACCTCCATTTTTTGAATGCTACTAAAGAAGTATTAAGAATTACTTCCCGAGTAAGGGAGTTGATCTGTTAAAGTTTTGTCTTATGTTGGGTCATATACCTTATTCTGCTAATTCTTTAGAGTTTTGAGCTCTACTGAGCTAACATTTTTGTTCTTCCAGTATGATTGTTTCATGAGTTAGATCGCTTACTTTATTCCTTATCTTTGAAAGAGAAAGTTGGACATTGTGAGTGGGGTTAAGGCGTTGCTAAGTCAGTGTATGCATTCTTTATTGTGAAGGTGGTTTGAGAGTCTGTCATATCTCGTTTTAGAATGTTTTTGTTGGCATGAAAATCACATGATTTGATGGGTTCTGGAACAAACATCTCGATATACATATACAAAAGTTCAAATAGTGAATACTGATGGAATGGTGTACAATATATCCACGAAGTGTCGAACGAAAGTAAAAGATACATGTAGAGATTTTATTGCATCCTAATAGAATACATAACACAGAAAGTAAATGAGGAAAGAACTCATTAATAATTAATTGAAAAGAATACTAAACTTGTTCCAATGTAAATAGAGGAAATATGGTAACTAAAAGCATAAATTAAAATGTAGTAAAAAGAAAAATACAAGAGAATGAAAGACATAAAGCACAATACAAGAAAAACTCTTCAATTTCACTATTATAAATTTAGCCTTTAACGGCTAAAAAATATAATAAACATTTATGTTGATGGCCAAAAAAGGTCAATAAAACCCCTATCAAGAAAGCCTAAACATTAACAAAAAATAGTTTTATTGACGACCATAAAACATCAACAAAACCTCATTGACATTTTGGCCGTCAACAAAGGGTATGTTGACTTGTTTTGCCCTAAACTATATGGAAAAACCGTTAATGAAGGTATCTTTGTTAATACTTTTCGAATGTCAATGTAAGGTAATATTGACATCTTTTGGCCGTCAACTATTTTTGAAAAACATTAAGTATACCCTTTATATTGACGTGTTTGGAATGTCAACAAAATTATATTATTGTTTGTCATGAAATATTTTTATTGACTATTTTTAAGTGCCAACTATACACATTTGTTGGCGTTTTTTACCCATCAACTATACTGATTAAATAAATAAATAAAGATCTTAGTCATTGAGACCCTTCATAAGCAAACTATAATCGATCCCAAATAAACTTTAAACCTAAAGTTTGCATTCACACCCAACTCATAATACCAACTTGTATTTTACATACAAACAATAAATGTACCAAATCACTTACATAAAATTAGCTAATATGTACAACTACAAATCAACAATTACACAATTGCTGCAAATTAACATATAACTACACAATTTTGCAAACCAAACAACTATACACAACTCTTGCAAAGTAACAACTTTACACAACTCCTACCAACTCAACAACTATACACAACTCTTGCAAACCCAAAAACTATATACAACTCCTGCAAAGCAACAATTGTATACAACTCCTACAAATCCAACAACTATACACAACTTTTACAAAGCAACAACCATACACAAACTCGAGAAACAACATATAGAACATCTCAAGGGACAAAATGCAAAAAAGATAACCAACAACCACACTTAAAACATATAGCCAACATCAAAGCTCTAACAAATGTCATTCCATCCGTATTTGGACAAAATCGTATATTTGTATACCCATCACCTCTCTCTTCCATTTCTTTCTCCTACTTCTTCTCAATCTCTCATCTTAATTTTCTTTTTTCATTCCTCAATCTCTAAAATTTTCCTCTTAATATCAAAACTTCAAATAAACAAGGGAAACTCCCTTATTTCACATGCCCAAATATATATATGAGAAATCTCAATAACTAAGGTCCCATTTGGTAACTATTTCTTTTTTAAAAATTAAGTTTATTTATTTCCTTCTCATTTCTTACAATGATTTACATCTTTCTTAAGTACAATTGTTGAATTCTTAGCCAAATTCCACAATAATAATAATAAGTTTTAAAAATCTTTTTTTGCTTGATCGTTTAAACCATTGGGAAAAAGTAAATAATAGAGGAAGAAACTTGAAGATTGAATTAGTATCAATAGACTTAATTTTCAAAAATAAAAAAATTAAAAACCAAATGGTTACCAAACACAGTCTAAATAATCAATATCTTTGAAGTTATTCTGAGTTAGGAAATAACCAATATGAAAATAGTCCAAACGGTTACCAAACACTATCTAAATAATCAATATCTTTGAAGTTATTTTGAGTTATGAAATAACCAATATAAAAACAGTTTAAATAGATATCCTCAATTTTTTTTTCATATCAATATTATATAAATTTAGTAACACACATATTTTCTTTTTTCTTTTCCTCCCGTGATTGTCTTTCAAATTATGTTCCAATTCTTAACGTGTGTCTCTTTGTGTTTATTAAATCTAAGCATATATTAACTGACTTCAACTACTAACATACAATCTTACTAAGAGATTTAAGTCTTACGGTCTCTTGGTGATTCAATTGTTCTTCTTCTTTCTTGTTGTAGCCTATATACCTTGATTGGAGAGAATAGTATTAAGGAGTTAAGAAATGAAAGAAAGAGGGTTCAAGAGAATATTGAAGATAGGGAAAAAAGAGATCTATTAGGTCATAGATTGAAGTAGAGAACAGATAGGAAATAGAAGATGAGGGGGAAATGGGGTGTAAATAAACCATTTTCATCTATATATTATTAGTAAAGGTAATTTTAAACTTTTTTTTTTTAAAGTTAAGATTATTAATGCAATTTTTGAAAATTTAAACAACATTTTTAAAAGAAATGATATTTGTAAACTTTTTTTAAAAGCTCAAAGATATTAATGAATTTTTTAAAAGTTAAAGTGTACTTTTTAAACAAAAATAAAACTAACATTTTTCATTAAAAGCCAACAACAATGATAATATTTTGAACTTTTCTAGCTTAAGGGTGTGAATGATTTTTTTTAAAAAAAAAAGTTTGGAGGTATTTTTAAAATAAAATTAAAAAATTCAGGCGTGTAAATTTCTATCATTTACCTAAATTTGAAATTAATTAGTAGTTTAAAATTCAACCAATAATATACCTAGACCCCAACAAAAGAAATGCCCAAATTCAACTAATAATTAGTTTTGGAAATAAAATATAATCTCTTTGTCAAAATTATTTTTTAAAAATAAATAATTAAAGTACTCATAATTTCTTCTTAAAAAAAGTACTCCTAATATGAAGTTAGAAATAAAATATGAAAAGATTACAAACATATTGTCAAATTTAAATATTACATCATTGCATAAACCATTGAAGATTATCAAATAAAAAACTCAGAAAACAAAATAAATAGATAATGTCAACTATTTTCCTTCTCAACATATATATATATATATATATATATATTAACTACTTTTCTTTTTTTTCTTTTTTTTGAAAGGTACTATGTTTAAAGTGTGGGTTGGAGGAACCGAACCTCAAATCCTAAGGTCAATAATACAATCACTATGCCAATTGATATGTTCTTGTTGGCAGTTATTTTTTTTTCTCACAAGTTCACAATCCAAGTAATTTATTATTAGGTTAAATCACAAGTTTTTTAAATAGTGTCAGATCCTTGAGTTAAAAAAAATAATAACAACTTATTGTATTATTAAAATTTTGCTAAAATTTTTAATGGCTTGTATTTTTAATTTTATGTTACTAGATTTCTCATCTATTTGATAACTTTTAACAATTTTGGAGCTATTAAAAGCAAAATTAAATTACTAAAAAAAGCATAATTAAGAAGCCACAATCCTATAAGGCGTAAAACAACACTTTTATCTTGTATATTTGATACATCAATGACTTTCCTTTTAAAGGTATTAAGCAAGTCATAGACATATTCGATGCAAAATTAGAATTCGTAAGACATCAAAAAGTTGTAATATTAAATGACTATGAATCAAATCAAAAGTTAAAAATAATTATATGTTACATTATTTAAAATTAAAAATGTATAAATAAAAATTAAAGATTTAAATATTACTTTGGTTCCTATACTTTCGGTTTTGGCTCATTTTGGTTCTTGTACTTTTAACTTTGGTTCATTTTAGTTCATACATTTTTAAAATGTTTATTTTAGTCCTTATACTTCAAAAAAAATGACCTTTTAGATCCCTTCATTTTCATTTTTACCATTTTGGTCCCTTCATTTTAAAGAGATCAAAATGATCATTTTTTTATCTTTTTTTTTTAAGTTCAATAACCAAAATGAACAAAAAATGAAAGTACAAAAACCAAAATAAATTACTATCGGTAAAGACACTTTTTAAACTTTGGTTTGAACTATTGATTTACGTAATTGGAAGTAACCAATTAGATTTACGACGAAACCTAGAAATCGATCACTGATCCAATTTGAGTACCTCCACTGGATAGACCTCAATAGAAAACTCTTTTCAAAGATAATAAGAGTTTTCATGCAACTTTTGAATGTTCAAGCAATATTTTGAAAACAAGTTGCTACTAGTTTTTATTGAAAACTAACCACAGTGGTAATATTTTGAACTTTTCTAAAAAGTCTAATGGTGTGAATGTTTTTTTTTTTTTTTTTTAAAAAAGTTTGGAGGTATTTTCAAAATAAAATTAAAAATTCTGGGATATAATTTTCTATAGTTTAGCTAAAAATTAAAATTAATTAGTAGTTTAAAATTCAACCAATAATATACCTAGACCCCAACAAAAGCAATGCCCAAATTCAACTAATAATTAGTTTACGAAATAAAATAGATTCTCTTTGTCAAATTTATTTAAAAAAAAAATAACTAAAGTAATCCTAATTTGAAGTCAGAAAATAAAATATGAAAAGATTACAAACATATTGTTAAATTTAAATATTACATCATTGCATAAACCATTGAAGATTATCAAATAAAAAAACTCAGAAAATTTGATAATCAAAATAAATAAATAGATAATCATCATTGTCCTAAAAAATCATCACAATTCAAATGTCAATTATTTTCCTTCTCAAAAACAAATTAATAATAAAATAAAATCCTTTCTCACAGGTTCACAATCCAATTGGTTTATTATTAAGTTAAATCACAAGTTTTTAATATAAAATGTTCTGAGTTAATGAGACCCTAAAATGTAAAAATGGTAAAAAAGGAGTTTAATTAAAAGTCGGGAATAGAATGAGATTAATGTTACAAAAACAAGTCCAAAATACTCAATTCAAATATGGATCTTGAATTGCACTACATTACAATTCATTCAACTACAGGCATCTAAAGTTATGAAGGGAGTCATAGACAAGCTTTTAATATTAAATGACTTGTGGGACACCAAATTGAATTAAAAAATATATAAAATAAAAAATAATTATTTAAAATATATAAATAAAAACTAAATGTTTCAATACTATGTTGATCCCTATTTTTGGTTTTGGTTCATTTTTATCCTTATTCTTTCAAAATACTCATTTTGGTGACTTCATTTTTAAGAGATCAAAATGATCACTTTTTTAAAGTTTAAAAACCAAAAGTGAATGACCAAAAATGAATATTTTGAAAGTATAAAAACTAAAATGAACCAAAGTTAAAAATATGAAAATAAACCAAAGTTAAAAATATGATGACTAAGATAAACACTTTAAAGTAGGAAAAAAAAACCTAGGCTTTATTTAAATACTATTTCACTTTTTATTTGTTTAAAACCAAGCTCATTTATTTTATAAAGAAGGTAAAAAAAATTTTGTTTTTTCGATGTGAGATTCTTCTTATTTCTTTCCATTTTCACAATATGGTTGAAATATTTGAATTGTCAGTCAAAATATAAAAATAAAAACAATTTTTTTTAACAAAAAAGAAAAGTAGTTATTTTTAATCTAATTATTTTCCTTCATTCATTTCGAAACTTTAGGGACAACATTAGTAAATGCATCTTGGTTTTCTACAAAAGAAGGAAAACGAAACCCCTCTTTTCAACCAAAAGTATAGCCAAAGAAGCCCATCGAATGCGACTCTCGAGAGAACGCCAAAAACGAAAATAGAAAATAAAAAAATAAAAAATTTGAGAGAGACGGGCAATGGATGGGGAACGGGCAGCAGCCCGTAGCCTAGTGTTTTTTTTATTTGTCATTCCACTTTGAAGTCTACGTGGCTTCTTTTGCCAGCGTCAGCATACTCCGTTTACTCATCGCCACCAAAATCTCCACGTCAGCCAAAATCCATGTGACCCCCAAGCCACAACATCTGATCCGGATATTCCTTGCCCAGTCAGGAATTATTCCGTCCGCATATGCGAATATCCGTTGCCGCCACCTTCATATTACTAATTAAACTGCCTCATTTTCCAAATGACCCTTCTACCCCTCTCTTATTTTCTTATTTACCAATTTACCATTGCTTTAATGCTTTAAATTTGGATGTTTCTTCCCTTTGATTTTACCAAAATGCCCCCGACAGTCCTTATATATATATAATATATATTACATCTGTTTAGTAATTATTTTATTTGTTGTTTTTAAAAATTCAGATTATTTTCTCTTAATTTATTATAATGATTTGCATCTTTCTTAATTATAAAAGTTGAATTCCTAGTCGAATTCCAAAAACAAAAACAAGTTTTTTAAAAGTATTTTTTTTTCACTTTATATTTTGATTTAGTTTTTAAAAATATTGATAAAAAAGATAGATAACAAAGCATGAAATTTAGAGGTGGGATGAATGTTTATAGGCTTAATTTTAAAAAATAAAAAATAGAAAAACAAAATTATTACTGAACAGAGTCTTAATTGTTAATTTTTTTTTTTTTAAAAAAAAAAGAGTGTCAATGCTCTATAAAGTAGTGTTCTGTTCTATTAATTAGTTCCAAACCAATAATTATTTACCGATATATTTTTTAAATGGTAATATTCATTTAAGGTTATTTTCAGATAGTAACATTTTATTATATTTAAAAATATTTTCAACAATTTTACCTTTAAAAGTAATTACCCTTTATTTAATTCATTTTAAGATTCACCCTATTCTTACTCATTAAATTAAGTTAATTATCATTTTAAATCTAATTTATTCAATTTAATTTATACAAAATATCCTAAACTTAAAAAGAAACATTCCAATTGCCTCTAAAAAGACATTTCGATTATGCTCTAAACTGCACAATTTTAATTATTGAATTTCAAAATCATTAAAATATCTGATATATTTGTGGGAATGTTTAATTGTTAAAATTATGGATTGAAAATGACTTGATTGCTAATCGTTAGAAAATCGTCGACAATGGTACAAAGAAGGACGATACCGATTAAGACGAGATTTTTGTTTCATTGGCCAATTTTTTTTGCATTAATTTCACCACAAGACATTATTTGTATTATGGGGAGCATGTGAAACGAATATGGAATGTCACAAAAAGAAAATAATAAATAAATAAGTATAGGTTAAATTATAAAAAATAAAAATTATAATCTATGACGTTAATTTCAATTAAAGAATCATATTAACGATTGGTGTTTGAAGTTTGTTTCAAAACAATCTTAATTGGACTTTTGCATTAAATGTATGACAGAAAGTTGGTATATGTTTATGTGAACAAATCTAAATACATAATAATTAAAAAAAAAAAAAAAATAGAGACATGTGATATCTTTGTATTATCTTTTTTTTAGTACAATTGAGGTGGATAGATTTAAATCACAAATCTCTTGTTTGTCAACTTCTTACTTTCAACTTCATGCCCCCGTTTTTTTTTATTGTTTATGATTTTTGTTTTGCAAACCTTAAACTTCCAATTTTACTTCTAGTACATATGTTTAAATCACTTCCTTTAGCATCTTATAAGCAACACATATTTATCAACTGTTCATGAATTTATCGAAAATTGCCTGAAAAAAATTAAGAGTTAAAATGAAACTAATCAAAAGTCAAGGTTTAATTGAAACCAACCTCATAATTAAGAGGTATTTTTTTAATTATTTAACCATATAATATATATGATTAAATTAGAAGTTTAGTTCAGAACAAGTCCATGTCAAATAGACTAAAATATAAAAAGTGTCTAATAGGTCCTAGACTTGTAATTTTGTATCTAACAAATCACAAGACTTTCAATTTCATGTCAAATACATCTTTGACTCATTTGACTCTTTCTAGAAAATAATTTTTTTTTTTTAATGAACTCATTAGACACAAAATTGAAAGTCTAATATCATATCAAATATAAAACTTCAATTTTAGATCTAATACATTTGTTAATTTTTAAAAAATATTGATACAAACATAAAGGTTTGGAGACTAAACAGATAATTTTAGTGAGTATCCACGTGCATACATAGATAAACATAGGAAATGATCCAATACTACTATAGTACCTATTACTTTTATTATCATTTGACATTTCATTAAACAATTTATTAAATTTATTATTTATTTATTTCGTAGATCCCACTTAACTCTTAATCCATACTACCTTTATACTTGAAACATATGTATATGTGTGTACATATATACATATGTATGTATCATTGTAGTACCTTCTTCTTCTATTCATTATTTGATATATCATTAAATGATTAATTAATTAATTATTTAATTATTTCATCAATTTCACGTAATTCTTAAATGTTATTGTCGTGGCAAATAATGAATTGAGGTTGTATGAAAAATGGGGGATTTTTTTTAAAATAATGTTATTTTAATATATATTGATAAAAGTAGGGTAGGATTGAAAATATTGTCAAAAATAAGTTTTTAAATCGTGTACCCGGTACACGATTAGCCCTAAATCGTGTACCCGATACACGATTTCCTGTTGATCTAGCGCGCGCAGTTTGCCGTGGCAAGATGTAGGAGGTAATTGTGTACCCGGTACACGATTACCTTAAGTCGTGTACCAGGTACACGACTCCATTGCATTGCTATTGACCCTTGCTTTTGCTTTCGCTTTTGCTATTTAGCTTAAGTATTTACCTAAAGAGATGGGATTTGCTTGATTTCTGATAAACATAAGAGCATTATTGCTGCAATTAATAATGAGAAAATTGGTTGGAGTGAACTTAGAGCGTACTTGTATTCATTAATATCATGACATTTTTTTTTAATATGAGTACAAAATAATTATGTCTTCATTGTAGATTAAATATGTAATTAAGTTTAATAATGAAGAAATTTGTGGATATGTTCCTAAAGTCTCAACCAGTCAGCTGACGTGGTGTTGAGTGGATTAAACGGTACACGATTTTGCCACAGCAATCGTGTACCCGTACACGATTTTACTACCCTACTTTTATCAATAGTTTTAATATCAACCTATTTAATAAAGAAAACAAATAAAATATAAAAGATGTAAAAAAATAAAAGAAATATGAACAAAAATTGAAATAAAAAGGCCTTAATGGGGATTGAAACACATAGCCAAGTGGTGGAAATAATGGTTAGGGTATGAAGCATGGATAGATGAGGGAAGTGATGGAATCTGTATCAGATACGTATCTGATACAGATTCGTCCAAATACGATTCAGATACATGTCACATTTGTGTTTTAGCGTATCTATTTTACATATCTTGAAAAAAGATGTCCATGAACACGCTCCTGTATTTTTTAAGTCTAACTAAAAGGAAAAAACCGATCTCACAGTGGTAAATCACCGAATGAGCGAATGAATGGCAAAGCGGTATATGCGTTGGCAAATGAAGCTTCATCTAAGGAAGAGTGGGCAATGAAAGTGAGAGGCGTGGGCGGAAGCTTCATTATGCAGTGAAAGTGAAGAAGAGTCGACGGCAGCTTCATTAGGATTTTTCAAAAATTATCACACCTCTACTATATTGGGCCTAATGGGCCACCCAAAAGTTTCAATTTTATTTTTTTAATATGAGTGCAAGATAATTATGTTTTCATTGCCGATTAAATATATAATTAAGTTTAATGATGAAGAAATTTGTGGACCCATTCCTAAAGTCTTAATATTGTTGTACATCTCCAATTAAAAAAAACAATTAGTCAATCTATTTTTTAAAAAAAAAGAAAAAGAAAAAAAAATCGTGAACCAGGTCCACGGGTTTCCATACGACCAATCAATCAGTCAATCGACATGGTGCTTTCTGGATTAAACGGTACTCGTGTACCCGGTACACGAGTTTGCCACACGACAATCGTGATTTCACTACCCTAATTTTGTAACAGTTTCAACAAACACCTATTTTTAAAAATACTTTCAATCCTACCGTATTTTTGTCAATATATATTAAAATAACATTATTTTTTTTTTGAAAAAAAAATCAAAATGGGGTAATACTATAACATAGAATTTTTCTTATGAAGAAAGGATGGAGTGTAGGGTGAGAGATAGTAGGAGGGGGAAAATTATTGGGAAGGGAAGGGATGATAGGATATGGGTGTGGGGCCCAGTGCAGTGATGGGGTTTTTTGTTGGGGTGGTGATAAAGACGGGCGTGTCTGTTAGTGTGAGATTAGCTGTGCCCTTTTGGATTGGGATTGTTTGTTTATTCTAATTTCTGATGCGAACTTTTCCTTTTTTCTTTTCTTTAATATATATTTGTTTGGAAAGGGGAGTGCCGTAGGAGAATGACGGTCCAATGCCATTTTTGTTTCTTAACTCAATTCTAACTTCTCTCTCTTTCTCAACGTCAAGTCTCTTTTAAGGTTAAATTCCTTTTTTCTTCTACTTTGGGCATTCTCTTTTTAAGGTTAAATTGCTTTTAAGATATATATATCATATATATTATATATACACACGTATGTCTTCAACGTCCACATAAATAGTAAATTGACATTTTTATATCTAGATATATAAAATATAATTATAATATTAATAAGATATTATTAATATACTTGTTGATCTTTTGAGAAGACGACCTTTGAATTTGTTGGTCTGCTTGGATTGACCTCTGACTTATTGATCTGTTTGAATTAGTTTCTAGCTTGCTAATCGAGTTGGATCAGTCTTTGGTTTCTTATTGGTTTATTTGGATTGGTCCTTTGGCTTGTTGATCATCATATTCTGTGGGTATGATGGGTACACTTAATTTGAAGAAGTGGAACATGTGGATATTCTTGAAGTTAAATCGTAGAAGAATGTCCATATCTTCAAAGATTTGAGTTTCAAGAAATGGTTTAGAAGTTTTAGACTCTATAGAGTTTAGAGAGAATTCTTCCAATAATCAAAAGACTCTAAAAGGCATTTGGCACACAAGTTTAGAATCTTAACCTTGAGAATGTTGGATATGGTTAGAAGGTTTTGGATAGTCTGGGTTTAAGAAAACCGTATTTGGAGTGCATGTTTTGGAAGTTTGAGTTAAAGAAACCTGTGTATGGAGTGCAGACTTAAGTAATTTAGGAATAAAACGCAAATTTATAAATTTTTAATTTATGAAATATTTTTTTTGTATTTAATCATTGGTTAGATTTTAGATTAGTTTAAATTTGTCATTTTAATTATTTTAATATAGTTAAGTTTAAAATTAAAAAAAATATTTGGAATAATATTTTTCTTAAAAAATTTGAAATAGAGATTTTGACTAAAATTATAATTTTATTTAATCTATTGTTTTAATAATTTAATATTTTAATTTTACTTGATTTTAAAATAAAATTTTATAGACTTTTGTCACTTTAACTAATTGAAAAATGATCAATTTTTTTTCACCATAATACCTTAACTTAAAATTGTAATAAACTAGTATTTTAATATTAAATTCAATGGTTGAAAACTATATTTTTTTTTATCAAATTACATTTTGAGGGGAAAAAAATAAAAAATAAAAAATTTTGAGTTTTAGTTTTTACTTAGTCTCTAAGTTGTTTCAAACAATTTAAACCTTTAGGTTTAGAAAATGATTCTAAATCTTCAACCTAGTTAAATTGGCCAACAAAAAAAAATGAAAATGTTATTAAATTAAATTATGACTTTCTACACATATAACCTAAATAAATATACCTATACAATTGCAGTCTAATAACATATTTGGAATGACTTAGAAAAAAATATTTTTCAAAAATTTATTTTTATTTAAACACTTTTGATAAAAACTCGTTAAAATAAAAAACACACATGTATTGCAATTCTTTCTTAAAAGTGTTTTTATATATAAATTTGTCTAGTTTTGTTACATACCTTTTTCAAGGCGGGTCGGTTCGTCAGGGTTGATGGGGGTAACCCATGAGTTTGAATAGTGTTTAAAAAGGATCATGGCTCAAACAAGGGTTGGGTTTAAGATACCTAATCTATCCAATCTCAACCCTTGAAACAAACATGTCTGAAGGTTTTTACCGCTGAAATTGATCACTTTTTTATAACAAATATGTGAGATAGGAGAATTGAACCTCTGATTTTGAAAACGATAGTAAAAACACTATATCAATTGAAATATACTTATTTTGGGTGTGGAGTTAATAACTTTATTCCCTTCTACCTATTATATGCATATAATCACATGGTTTATAACTCGAATATTAACCAATTTTGTGCTCTTGCATATGATTTTATAGAATTGGGATTCGTTTAATTATTGTTCTTATCTTGTAGTATATGTTAGTTCTAAACATGTGCAAATTGAAATAATAGGATCGAGAATATTCTGATGAGATTCATTACCAACCCAAAAAGAATAACTCAAATAATCTATTAGATTGTTCTTATTTAATGAATTACGACATAATTAATTAAAATATGAACTCATACAAATAATCTATTAGATTGTTTTTATTTAATGAATTATGGCATAATTAAAACATGAACTCTCTATTATTAATACTTGATGCCAATGTCATCATCTATAACAAATCATGTAATTTTAATTTGTCATTATCCAATATAAATTAACTTTGAATACGTGGAATCTTTATTATCCTTTCTAGAATATGTTATTGGAGTGGTAATTGATATATCGAATCAACTATATTTGGATTTATTAGGCTAATTATTAAGACCCTCTTAAATAATCATTTTATTTTTTCGTTAATTTTCTTTTCAAACATCATATTTTTTTTTAAATATTTAGATTTTTAATTAAATTTATGAAACAAAAAAAATATTTTAAGAATTAAACTTTGTAATTTCCAAAATTTGACTTGAATATAAAAAATATGGATAAAAAATAGATAAGAAAAATACATAAACTACTTAATAAAAATAGTATTTATGAAGCTTAATTAAAAAAAATTAAACGGGATCTATATTAATTATTTATAAATTTAAAGCATGATTTAAATAGAAAATATTTATGAAAGTTTTATGCCAATGTTAGGCATATTACCATGTAATGTGACATAAATCAGCAAATGAAAAATTAGATTCGATTGAAATAAAGTCTCGTTTCATTTTTATTTTTTTTTAAAATTGAGTTTACTAATCGATTTACTTTTTTTTTTCATTTATCATTTATTTAGAATTTCAATACTTTATATTGATTCTTCAATATCAATTTGAAAATTAAGGTTTAGAAAAATCAATTTTCAAATGGATAAAATCTTTATTATCTTCTTTATGTGAAGCAGCTGCATCGACAAAGAATAGGAATTAAAATATAAATAGACTTACCATCTTTCCACGAGTAAATAAAAAATATTCAATTTCTTTCTTACATTTTTATATTTAACTATTGTTTCTTTTTTGTTGAATGATTTGACTCGTGTTCTACTAAAAAAAATTAAGTACACAACAATGAAACAAGCAAAACATGCTTCCATTCACCCTTAAACTATAACACTTATAAGAAAAGGATGATGCATGATAATGCTTATTGCATGCAAAATATAACTCTTATATTTCATGATGCATGTGCATGCTTTCAAATAATTTCTTCATGCTTGATTATAACATTTATAATACATGATGCATGAATAATTTCACAACCTAAGGTGGGTTTTAACTATATGACAGACAATTTGGCATATTAGCACCATACATCACATGTATAAGCAACCAAAGTTGATGAACTAGGTAAAATTGCCTTAAAAAATACAAAAGGAAAGCTAACTATTACAAAGACAAGGAGTCTCCGGTTCAAACAGGCGAACCGGGTCTTGAACCGCTCAGCGCTTCTCTAACCATCATGTATTAAGCACCCCGTGATCGTCTACACAATAAAACAAACCCTTCATTCTATCGCTTACTAGCACTCCCAGAGCTAAACGATCGTTTAACATTTACTATATGATCGTTTAGAAAAATCCAAACGATCGTTTAGCTATTACTACACGATCGCGTACCTTTACTAAGCGATGAAGCCTGAATTACACGATCGCTTAGCATGCTCCGCACAGCACCCGCCTTCTGCGATCGTCTAAGCAACTACGATGCCGCAAAGTACCGTCTAAGCGATCGTTTAGCTAACTCCTCCGTATTGCATACGCACGATTGCATATGTAGTAACTAAGTGATGAAGCTTGCTAACTACACAATCGTCTAGCACACACCTTCTACTAAACGATGAGCATCGCATGCTCCCACTACGATCGTTTACCTCCAACGCCTACGTGGTGGTGCAATCAATGCCACGCGATATGGTAAACGATTTACTCCATCGCTTAGCATTAGTTAAAAAGATCGATTAGAAAATACTACATAATCGTCTAGAAAAAAAAAAACTAAATGATCGCTTAGTTAAATCCCAACGATCGTTTACCTGAGGCTACACGATCCGACCAATGTTTGGTCTTCTTCTTCGTTGAGAACCGCATCGCTGTGCGCCGAAGCTTCATCATGAACGACTCAACGAACTCAAAATTTTTGAATTACATACTGGATTGCGATGTTAATTTCAACCAAAAACACAGGGGCCTTTACAATTAACACTTTGTAATACTGAAAGCTTTAACAAAAAGGCAATTTAAACCCGAAACATTCATCAAACGCATCTGTAAATGCAGAAAACAGTTAACCACAAATTTAGAAACCCACCGTGACTGAAAATTGCGTTCAATTCAGATCTGTAATTTGGAATATTACAGAACCTGACTCTGATACCAATAGAAGGAAATCAGATGCGAGATTTCCATGAGCAGCGGAAGAACGATAATTCAACATCACAATCATGAATGAACAATACATTTACAGTCGACTTCCAAACAAGCGGTTATACAATTCATACAGAAATTATAGCATGAAAGTCACAAATGCACAAAAAGAACAGCCGTACTAACAATGACAGAAGCGTCTCCACACTTGGTTGCGCACGAACGCTCGAAGAATCAGCAACCTCGAACGCTCGATCTACACGACCACAACACCCAACGAACACAATACGAACACTTCTCACTCATCCTCAACGATGGCCTCGGTCACGAACTCTTCAGCAACACTAACAACCTCCACAACACCACGAACGGCCTCCAGAAACCTCTACGGTGTCGAGTTGAGTCTGACACCACTAACAAGGCTACCTTGGTATTCTTAGTGTGAGAATTCAGAGGGTGGGCTCTGTTTGGATTTGGTATGAGACAGACGGAGGAGGAAAACACCGATCACATACATGATTGGGCAAGTGGGAGATGGCAGAGACCTATCGTATAGGTTGATGCCCAATCGTTTAGATAAAGCTAAGTGATCGTCTAGTAAAAGCTATGCCATTGTTTAGCTCGGTCTGTCGCCTATGCCATTGTTTAGCTCGGTTTGTCGCCTACAGGCTCTACATGATCGTTTACTTGGGCAAGCGATCGTCTAGCAAAACTATGTGATCGTTTAGTAAATACTGCACAATCGTTTAGTTCGCCACTACACAATCGTTTAGGTCGCCCAGCCTTCGTTTAGAAAATATGTATTTACCTGACGACTCCTTGAGTTTCTTTTGCGCGAGAGAGAAAACTCAAAAACCTTTTGGCGTTTGTAAAACTTCCTTTCAAAATAGGAAAATCATTTTACTTTTAAACTCACGGTTACCATGAATTCAATAACCACCCATTACTTTGGTTATTAAAGAAAAATAATTAATTATCCAATAATTAATATTATTATAAATATAAATGATAACCAACTTATCATACTATATTTATAACATATAGTTTTAATATTTCATCTCATGAAACATATAAACCATAGTTCTTTTTCTATTCCATGGTATTTAATGTAAATCTCATTTACATTAATCCTCCACTAGATATATCTCATGCATCAAACCGATTATATCATATATAATCAAAATACCTCCTTTCAATTTGAACATTTCAAATCAACACCAAGAATTGATCCTCAACTGAATCCATTGAGCTACCAAGGGGATCTTATGAACCTGTAGCTCGAAGCTCTAACAGTACGTGAATAACTGACTAAACTCTTTAGTCATGGGATCCACTATCCGTTAACTGCTAGGCACTCCACTAAAGACCATAGCTGAACTCTTCTCACCACAGATATATTATATGTCCATCTTAACCAATCAGCAGTGGGACAACCCTTCACAGATCGCTCGTAAGTACAGCTGGGCCAATAACCATTATGCCCCTGTAGTTACATCTAACTCCTTAAGTACCACTGATTCCTCTAATGGACATAAGTCATAGTCCTACTATGACTGAGTCTTCTCTTCCAAAGAGAAGTTGTGGCCACTATGTTCAAGCCCTTGAATCAACCCTTAAAGGAGCAACATCTCTACTTATCCGTGCTTCGAGAAAGAAGTGAATTCCATCTTGTGGATTGAGTTCTCAGCTCCCAAATTAGACAAATCCCCAAAAAGGTAAGCATGTTGGGTTGACAATCTGGCTACTTCCACCCATACTAATCAAAGAACCGCCCTTAAAGGCAGGAGTTCCCAAAACACTCAGGATTGGGGTCGTGTCACCTATGGTCGTTTAAATGAGATGTAAATATCTAGTATCAACAGAGTTATATACAGAGTCTAGTCATCTCGTGGTCCAGGTCTTATATAAACGTATAGGACACCTCTGCTCGCACGTCTCTACATGAATGGTTAGGATCTACCATCTGTAGTAGTTTACAACACTTGCAAACCTCTACAAAGCAGACTGTATCCGTAGTATCACTAGGATCAGGTATCCCACCTTAATCCTTATACTACATACCTATTTAGGTTATCACTTAAGGCATGATCTACTTGTATATTATATTACATGCTTAAGTTCACATATGATAACCAAGGAGCTTTGTTTATTGGATAAGAGTAAATGCCAGAATTAAATAACACTTATTTTATTCATTGAACAATGTGTATCTTTACAAAACAACGAGACTCTAAGGAGTGAGATGTAACTATAGGGGCAAAACGGTAAATTGGCCTAGCTGTACTTACGAGCATCTGTGAAGGGTCATCTTACTCATGATTGGTTATATTCGATGGACATAGAAATATATATGTGGTAAGAAGAGTTCAGCTGTTGGTGTTTAGTGGATTGCCTGGCAGTTAACGGATGGTGGATCTTGTGGCTAAAGAGTTTAGTCAGTTATTCACTTATCGTTGGAGCTTCGAGCCACAGGTCCATAAGGTCTCCTTGGTAGCTTGGATAAAGTCGAGAATTAGTTTTTGGGTCAGTTTAAAATGTTCAAATTGACAAGATGGAGTTTAATTGTATGATATAATTGAACTCGTTAATTATATATAATATAATTGACTAAATGTATGAGATACATTATTTTGGAAAAAATTAGATATAAATATGATTTATATCAAGCAGAGGAGAAATTACTATAGTAGATATATGATATCAAACTATAGATTCAAAATATAATATGATTATATTCATTAGTTAATTAAATAGGCGGTTATGTGATAATTGACCAAGAATTTCTCCTGAATCGTGCGAAAGTTGGAAGATCAATTTCGGTTATTGTAACTGAAGAATAAAATGAAAATTGTTTTCATTTTGTAAAGAATTCGAAAATTAGCTCACGGTGTGAAAACTTCATGATCGCTTAGCGTGAGAGCCTAAATGATCACACACCCGCAACTAAACGATCGCACGCGATTTCTAAATGATCGTTCTAAACAATCGCTTAGTGCGCCGAGCTGATCTAAACGATCGCTTACTATTTACTAGAAATTCGCTTAGTAAAACCTACATGATCGTGTACCTTTCCCTAAACTACAAGCACCCGACTATACGATAGTCATCTACTATCTCCCACTTACTTGTTCATACTACACGATCGTCCTTTCCTCATTCCTCTACATATTCCATCAAAGTCCACTCTTTGGATTCTCACTCCGAGAATACCGAGGGCTTCGAGTGGTGGTGTCATCCTTGGTTGCTGCTTGTTCGTGCGCTGACATTCGTGTAGAGATCGTGGTGCTGTTAGGTGAACGATTACTGGGCGATAAAAAGCGTAGAGGAGTCGCTTCCGCTAGATTGAGTTTGAGTGAAGATTGTCTTTAACTGGTACGTTTACTCAATTTATTGTTTTTTAATTGTTAAAGTATGTCCAATTAGTGTTATAATGCAAATCTGTTTGTTAGAATGTATGTGTGGTAATTCGGTCACAATGAAATAGGAAAGATCCAGACCAACTCATGAATACTCTTGTTTAAGAGTTCCTTCATCTCTGGACATTTCTTCTATTATTGACTTACTGCGAGATTGATGATTCTTTACATGGTCTTCCTTCAGGAAGGTTGTATTTGTCGATACAAATACCTTGTCTTCCTGAGGATCATTAAAGAAACCACCTTTTGTTTCTTTTGGGTAGCCTACAAATAGGCATACTTTTGAACGGTGTTCCAACTTTTTAGGATTTTGTACCAACACATGTGCTGGACAACCCCAAATCCTGAAGTGACGTAAATTTCCTTTACGTCCTCTCCAGAGCTCGTAAAGCGTTTCAAAAACACTTTTCGAGGGAACCATGTTTAAATTATACACCACAGTTCCAACTGTGTGTCCCCAAAAAGAATTTGGTAACTGAGCGTAACTCATCATGGAACGAACCATGTCCAACAAGGTTCGGTTTCTCCTTTCTGCCACACCGTTTTACTGAGCTGTGTCAGAGGGTGTGAGATGAGACTGAATTCCATATTTTATCAAATAGTTCTGGTATTCTAAGTCCATATATTCACCACCTTGATCCGATCGAAGCGTTTTAATCTTTTTACCTAATTGGTTTTCAACCTCGGCCTTATACGCTTTAAACTTTTCAAAAGTTTCAGATTTTTGGTACATTAGGTAAATATGCCCATACCTGGAATAATCATCTATAAAACTGATGAAATATTCATACCCTCCTCTCCCTCTAACATTTAGAGGCCCACAAAGGTCTGAGTGAATCAGCTTTAAGGGTTCTTTGGCTCTAAGACCTTTTCCAGAAAAAGATCTTTTTATCATTTTACCCTCGAGACAGGACTTACAAGGTGGTAATGAACTGTCTTCCAACTTATTTAGATTACCGCTCTTAACTAATCTCTCAATTCTGTTGAGATTTATGTGACCCGGTCTTAAGTGCCAAAGATAGGCATTTGGAGAAATCTTCCTTTTCTTATGAGTCTCGGCAGTTTTAAACATCTCTATGTTCAATAGGCTTTAACCTTAGTTGGTTTTAACATTTACAAGTTATTTCTAATTTTGCAGAACAAATCTGTTTACTTCTTGTATTGATGAACACTTCATCATTTTCGAAAGAAACTTTATAATTTTGTTCTAGCAAACAAGAGATAGATATTAGATTCCTTTTCATAAAAGGAACATAATATACATTTTTTAAATAAATATACTTATCTCCTATAAATAACTTCATATCTTCCACTGCTTTAGCTGAAACAACCTCCCCGGTCCCTACCTTAAATATTGTTTTACCTTCTGTTAACTCTCTCCAGAAACTTGTTTCCTGTGAGATAGTACAAAAATGATTAGCGGCACCTGAATCAATTATCCAGATTTTATCATTTTCCACTAAACATGCTTCGATAACAAGTAAGTCATATTTAACTTGTTGTTCGAATTCCGCATTTTCATCTATATAATTCAAAATTTTAGATAAGTTGGGAGATAGAAGACAATCCTCTCTTAAAGATCTTTTGGTGTAATCAACTACTAGTGATTTTTTTGTTGATTTGATTTTACTATTATTTAATTTGGAAGTGAGTATTCTAGAAGAAGTTGACATGCTGATAACATTCAAATAAAATATAATTAGCAAATTGTAACTAAATCCAAAATAAATTTAGCAAAAATTAATAATGTGCCCATAACCATTATTTATTTGCAACGATACTTTAGTGAGTCAGAATACGTGCTACCGAGGGGTAGTTAGATACTCCTTCACTAAAGTAAACAATTTTGACCAAACACTATCTCTGGAATAACTCTTGTTCCTATTGTCTCAGGAATAATTATTATTCCTATAGTCATTTAGTGTAACCCTCTATTTTTAGACGTCAGAGGTCAGCCCCAATTATGCTTCCGAAATAAAGAGTCAAGGTTGGGAATGGACCTAAGAAATCCTATCCATTTTCAGAGTTTGAGTTGTTTCGAATCCTATGTTACAACCCTCTGAGGGGATATTTGTCGTTAAACGACTAGCAAGGGCCGCCTAAAGCAAACCAGCAGGTGCAACATAGGAATCTCACGGTCCAAACTAATGGAAGAGACCACAGGATATATTGACACATATCCTTCACCCATTTACTATAAACAACTTCCTCCGTTTACCTTGTTATTAACTCATACAAAACACTTTCCGAATGGAGGTCACTTCCAGGGTGACACGAAGCATCATATGAATCTCACGGTGTAAACTATCGTGGAGACGTGGTAGTTGAAATCTATATATCATATAATAGACTTATGTTTGAACAACTTCCCCTTATTCACCGCAATCTAGATTTAAGCTAAAAAATACTTTCCGAATGGAAGTCACTTCCAGGGTGACACGAAGTACCGCTTAAATCTTGATTGTGAACTCTTTGGGACGTGAGAGCTAAAAATAACATATCGTATATGTTATTAATCTTCCACTGAAGTGTTCTAATAATTTTATGATATAGAAGTTATTAAACTGCCACTAAAATGTTCTAATAATTTTATCATATAAAAGTTATTAAATTACCGCTGAAGTGTTCTATTGGGTATATTTATACTTAGGTTCTTTTGGCTAATAAAACAACCCTAAGTTTATAGGTTTATCCAAGTGTAACACTTATAATTGGATTTTTAACCTACGATGTCTAGGTGATAAACCCTTTTATTACCTCACATCATTCACGTGTGCTCATAAAACCGGTTACCAACGCTCAATCATTCGGCTATAATCCCGAGGTAGGAGGTGTTCTATAAACCTTCAACTTAAGTACCCCCGACCTTAGGCAGGATTATATACCGGTTGAGTTTGTAACCTGAGTTTTATAAGTTTTAACTATTTAAAACAGGTGCTCAACCTACGTGAGCATGCAGCTGTTCTTTATGGATTTTAAATGTCTAACCCAATTTTATAAAAACTTATAAAACTTTAGACATACTAAACATCCATAACATACATAAAAGCATTCAATATTTAATATAACACTTATATTAAATACAAGAAACCCTAACATGCATACTATATATTATAACATATTATAACATACTTCAATGCATATAACATGCTTCCTATGGTGGGATTTTAAATCTAAATGACATACTGTATGCACATACAAGATTTATTTAATTATAAAATACATCAAATGCATAAATAATTAAACACAAACTGATATGGTTTTAGTTTTGGCATAAGCAAACAAACAGAAGCCTAACTATTATAAACAGCTTCAAAATCGTCTTTGAACCATTCGAACTGCTCTGAACCGAACCCAAGCATCTTGAACTGGACCAACGAAGTCTGAACCGGACCAGCCAAAAACCCTTTGAGGCTGAACCAGATTGGACCTCAAGAAATCGCCTTGTGTTGCAAACTCAAAATCTCGCTAAAGCCGATCGTGTCACGCTGAAGGCTATCGTCTAACGTCATCGCCTTGTGTTGGGCAGAGGTACACGATTACTTAGTGTCTTTTGTCTATCACATAGAGCAATCGTTTAGCTCTCGGGTAGAACTAAACAATCGCTTAACACCATTTCTTAGCGCTTTATGTCATCGTTTAGTGTTCACCGCAGCTAAACTATCACTTAGATCCATCACATAGAATATCATCGCGTCATTCAGCGTCATAGCTAGACGATTGCTTAGCGTTATCGCATAGCACTTCATCTCATCACTCAGCGCCACAGTTAGACGATTGCTTAGTGCTATCACATAGCACTTCATTGCATCGCTTAGCGTGCGCCGTAGCTACACGATCGTGTAGCACTTTCAACGCATCATTTAGTTCCCACGCAAAGCTAAACAATCGCGTAATGCTATCGTATAACATATCAATGCATCATCTAGATCCCGTAGGTACACGATTGCTTAGCGTCCAACATCACAACGATCAGCGCCCATTGCTATACGATCGTCTAGCTTTCTTCACATCATGTAACGCCTGGAACTAGACGATCATTTAGCAACTGAACCTCAACAACGATTTTGAGCAGAAGCTAAAAAAACTGGTACAACAGCTCGACCTTCTTCACTTGTTTCTTCAACTACAACTTAATTTCAACTCTAATGACTCCAAATAAATTACATACTCAAGAGAACACATATAAGTTCATCAAACAAGATCCAATTACAAGTTTATATGAGAAATCAAAGATAAATTAAATGCCAAAACTCAGAAAACCATATCTGTGCAACAGTTTCATATAACTCATATAAAACACCCATCACACCAAAATTAAACTGAATTGAATGTTATATGATGCTCTGATATCAATTGTAGGATTATATCAGCAACAACGGAAGCAACAAGGATCATTAAACACTCTAATTCATTAATTTTGGCAAAATATGAAGCATGCTCTTGTAGAAACAAGTGAGTTTCATGACATACCTTTGTAGAACTTCTTCAAAGCTTGATCTCCAGCTGCAATCTTCTTCGAATCTCGATGCAGACCACCTCAATATCTTCCCCACTATTCTTTTGATGCTCTAGATTGAGTTATGGAACTCAAAACAAGCTTGAATCAAGGGATTATGGAGAATTGCT
>NW_028325378.1:0-23000 GCF_027475165.1 Benincasa hispida
TATCTTATACATTTAGTCAATAATATCATATATAATTAACCAGTTCAATTATATCATATATAATCGAAGTCCCTCTTGTCAATTTGAACATTTCAAACTGACCCAAAATCTGATTCTCGACTTTATCCAAGCTACCAAGGAGACCTTATGGACCTATGGTTCAAAGCTTCAATGGTACGTGAATAGCTGACTAAACTCTTTAGCCACGAGATCCATCATCCGTTAACTGCCAGGCACTCCACTAAAGACCAACAGTTGAACTCTTCTTACCACAAATATATTTCTGTGTCCATCGGATATAACCAATCATGAGTACGATGACCCTTTACAAATGTTCGTAAGTACAGTTGCGCCAATTTACCATTTTGCCTTTGTAGTTGCATCTTACTACTTAAGTACCACTGTTTCCTCTAATAAATAATACAACATAGTCCAACTATGTGTGAACACCTCTCGGGCCAAGAGAAAGTGTGTGGCGCCACATCATTCAAGCTCTAGAATCAGCCCTTAAGGGAGCTATCTATCTACTTGCCCCTACTTCAGGGAATGAGTGAATTCCATCTTGTGTAGATGAGTTCCCAGCTCCCAAATCAGACGAATCCCCAAAATGGTAGGTTTGAGTCGACGACCTGGCCACTCGCACCCATACAAATCAAAGGATCACCCTCAATGGCAGGAGTTCCCAACTCACTCAGGATTGAGGTCATGTTACCTATGGTCATCCTAGTGAAGTGAAGTCTCTGTCATGAACAGTATTATATAACGAGACGTTAACACTTCGTGGTCAGGTCTTATACAAACTCTTTGTATAGGACGCCCCCGCTCACATGTCCCCTACACGAATGATTAGGATCAGACCATCTATTACAAGTCACAACACTTGTGACCATTCCATAAAGCGGGCGATATCTGCAGCATTACCAGGATAAGGTTTCCCTCCTATATCTATATACTACAAACCATTTTGGTTATCACTTAAGACATGATCCACTTGTATGTCACTATATACATGCTTAAGTTACATACAGATAACCAGAGATTTTAGGTTTATTGGTTGTGGTAAAGCAAATAAAACAAACAACTGAGCAAAATCAAGAAATGAAGTAAAATAATATATTATACATCACAAGCATTCGTACAAACTATTTACAAACTACAGGACACGAGACTTTAGGGCATCAATCCCAACACCACGCATGAGCTTTTAGCTTTGCAATGAGTTCTCTAAGTAAAGCATGAATTTTCTTAAGTTTTACTTCAACGCATGCCCTAGTATGAAAGTCAATGATTAGACACATAATTCAAACTTTTCTTGAACATTGAAGTTTATGAAGCATGTGTTGGTTTTACTTCAACTCAACTCATGTCTTGCTTAATTTGGCTTACGCCAGACAGAGGAGTTATGCTTATGCGTTGATCCTGGCGACTTACCTTCGTTTTGGCTTGCCCCCACAGGTGTCATGCGGACATCCAACTACGAGCAAGTGCCTTTCATAACTTAACCCTTATCAACATGGGTTTCCCCATTGCGTTGACAGTGGAGTTATTATTCCCAAAAGCTCACTTCAACTTTTTTTTTCCTTTTTTTTTTTTTGAAGGGAATGACCGCAATGTGATGAACGCAATTCTCCGAGACTGCTACCACCCCCAAACTTAGAGGGTGGCAGCATTCTTACTGCAAGCTAAGAAAAACTTAACATGAATGTGATAACAAATTCTTGAGCAAGGGTTTGCACACAATAAAACTATAGACTTTCACAATTTGAAGAAGCTATTAAAAGTCAAGGGTGCCTTGCGATGCCTAGTTAGAGGACGCGGTGAATTATTTATACCATTATAGATGCATCGCAAAGAACCACAGTCAGACAAGAAGAATTCCAAAAGGATAATGCATAAAAGATAACAAGAAAAGAATCTTAAGTAGAAGAATGCATGCGACAATGCGTTGGAGATCATGTAATTGAAGCCATGCGTTGAAGGATGTGGAGGATTCTTCCGTTGTAACTGCTCACCGAGGAGAGTTATTATCGCACCTACAAGGAGAAAACACATCAAAACCAAGGAAGCAGCCGCATATCCAAAATAACAATAAATAAAAATAATAAATTAAACTAAGAAAGCAATGTAAAAGATAGAGTAAATGACGTCCCTGGAGAAATTGGAGTGTTGTCACCGCAAGGAGTCTCCCATGCAGGAGATGGTTCTCAACTGCTCAGGTCAAGGAGTTCGCCCTGACCATTGGAGCTTCCAGCAATTGTTGGACGTAAGATGGTTGACATGCGCCTAAAACTGCTTCCAGCTCATGCGACAGATAGCCTTTCTATCTCGGGGTCAATATTTGACTTTCGACGCATCGCCTATACTTCAAATATTGTTTGTAGCTTGGTCACACAATCTACAATACACCTAAGATTGAAAGGGTGCCTGCGAAAACACAAAAACTTCACAAAACATTAGCTGCCAAGTCCCCGGCAACGGCTCCAAAAACTTGTTGGATTAGGAAAGATTATTTATCTTTTATTAAGGACGGATGAGGTTGTATATGAAATCATGCGTTAGACATGGCTTATGTGTTTGCACCCATGCGTCTGAGGTCATGTGTCAGAATGAAGATGCGTTAATCTAGTATGCAATGACCACGCGTTCCTATCACAAGTTTTCTTACGCTTGTGCCAAGTATAATGCAAACGCAAGTTTCTCAGGTAATCCGAGATCGAACACAGGGACTTGTCACTCAATAATGCTTGTGAAGCAATGCATTTGAGGCGATGAATAAGAAAAATAGAAAGAAGTTTAATGGATTTACACACTACTCCTACTCCTAATTAAACAGATTGAGCAATAGAAGACTTGGGATGAGAATAGGTAGAGACACAACAACCATTAACGCACTAATGCGTCGCACACCTCTCGGTGGTCAACCGCATGACTATATATTTCTATAGTGCATGGTTTTGTCATTGTGCATATCTCTAGAAACAATGCGAACTTTTCTTTAATGTGTTCCATCTCTTACCTTCCCAGGCAGTTAGACGCGGCTATTTAACTCATAGACAAGCATTGCAACAGCCTTTCACCAAGCAAAGAGGATTAACTCACTATACTCACACAACGCACACCTCTCAGTGGGTTACTACATACGTTCTATCTCTAGGCTATACGATTAAGCATGCGATTGCCTTTGATAAATACAGCAATGAAGGAGTCAAGATTTGCATTGATCACAAAATGTCTTAATATCTTAAGCTAAAATGTAATACATACAGAGATTAGAAAAAAAAAAAAAAAAGGAAGGACTCTGCGTCAAGGCTGCCGGTGGTGCCATGGATGAATGGTGGAGATGTCTCTCTCGAGCTCTATCTCTGGCGAAAGCTCCGGTCGTCACTCAGTCTAGTTTGTGGAGATGAAGAATTCTCACTAAAAATCACGTTCAAACTCTCATCTATGATCACAAACCTCTGTCTTGAGGCAGAAATTCGGATGTCTTGAAATGAAAGTCCAAAAAAGTATTTATAGAGTTTAAACGCTGACAGTTATCATGATTGCGTTATGATTCACTGATGCTTTTGTCACGGTATGGGCAATGTCACATCGTCTTATCTTGTTGATACTCCCAAGGTATGTGTCCGAGCTTGATTCAGCTGAAGCATCAATGCATTCTATCCATCTTGCGATCGTCCTTCTATTATGGTTGTTACTCCGTGGCCGCAATTTCCAATTGATCACTGTTTCTCTTGATCACCGCAACTTCCATGCGATGGACGCATTCGATTACCGCAACTTCCATGCAATGGACACATAGGATCACCACAACTTCCATGCAATGTACGCATACGATCACCGCAACTTCCATGCGTTGGACGCATGCGATCACCGCAACTTCCATGCGTTGGACGCATGCGATCACCGCAACTTTCAGCGCATGCGTTTGTCTTTGTGATCGCCTGGCTTTAGCGCATGCGTTTGTCTTTACGATTGCCTGGCTTCAACGCATGCGTTTGTCTTTGATTGTCTGGCTTCAGCACATGCGTTTGTCTTTGATTGCTTATTTCAAACATATGCGTTTGATTCCTGCGATAGCTACAAAAATATACACTTTGGCATTGAGTAACGCATAATATTGGGGTTAGTGAGGATCTAAATGCTAATTGATGTAAAACTCAATTTTTCGCAAATTCTAAATATTATCACCGTATTTTCTACTTATTAGCCCTCATGATTCTAAGTAAAAGGCTTATAATAACTAGCATTTCTGCCAGTTATCAATATGTTTTAAAGTAGTCACTCATTGGGCTAGTAACTCACTCTTTCTATTGTTTCTTTCCAATGTTTTTTTCCCCAGCTATTCTACGAGTCTGTCACTCACTACTCAAGGGTTGACGTGAAATTAACTTATGTCGTTAACGGGTATCCTTTATGTACATATTAGGCAACTATACTAGTTTTGAGATAGTGAATGTTATATAACTACTTATCATGTGTTTAAGTTTCTGTGGGAAGGTAGAGGGATGAGATTTGACCGTTGGTGTCATAAGAGGGTTGGTATCAACTATCTTCATATCTTATCCTAAGATAAAAAGGATTTCTGGGAGGGGGTGTGATAGCTTACCCATGTCTTATAATTTTAAATAACTACTCAAATAACTTCCGAATTAATTTTTCCCTACAAATATAATGTCTCCTTGTTTTTGTTTTCATCACCTATATGAAAGTGAAAGTCACATATGATGCTTTCTCTTAGTGAATACATCCTTATAGTTTGATAAATTTTGAATAGACACCATTGTAATTTGGTATCATATAATAAGAACGTGTTTGTCCAATAATAATTAATTAAATCATGACTTTAGACTACAAGGGCTTGTTGCAATTTTATCCTAATGTGTGATTTTGAACTATAAAAATGTATTTCCAATGATACAAAAATAAGACATGTTTCATATATCTCACATTGTTTTGACAATTTTAATTATTACAAAGTCAAATAAAAATATTCTCAATTTTTTTTATAAGAAAGATTCTCAAATTGTGAATGATAAAAATTTGAAGATATATTTGATTAATAAGTTGCAGTAATGTAGCTAACCGACTTAATTATCTCACTATATAAAATTGATAATTCTTCGTATGATCTTAGTCTTACCTAAAATTTAGAATTTAAAACACATTACATAAGGTTTAGATTCTTGTTTAAAAATAAAATTCGATCCCCTTATGGCACCCAAAGGATGCAAATTCAAACTTCTCAACTAAAGATTAGACAAATTAAATAGAGTGAATATATATTCTCTTATCCATTATAGATTAAAACACATTTACTTTGGACTATAATCAAAAAAATTTATTCTTTTTTTTTTTTTTTGGAAAAATAATCAAAATTATTCCCAAGGGATAGGTTAGAGTTTCCACATATCATGTTTTTTTAATGGATCTATGTGAACACATGTGGTGTAATATGGAAGTTCCCTTTATGAATGAATTTTCCTAGGCGTGCAAATGAAATCAAGCATATAATACTGTAAACTTGGACAATTAAGTCAGATTTGATAGCTCTTTTGTTTTTTCTTTTGAAATAACATGGATTACCCATACTTATGACTTTATTTGTTTGTGTAGTTTTTCAAAATTCAAATTAAATTTTAAAAAGTTAAAAAAAACATCCTTCTTGTTTTCGGAAGTTTTGTCATGAAGTCATATAGTTTTCTAAAAAAGATGAGAACTATGGTTAGAAATTACGGAACACAACTTTCAAAAATCTCAGAAATAAAAAATCAAATGATTATCAAATTAAATCTTTATTAATCACTTTTTATCTATTTAATTTATCAATCTAATGGTAAAAATTAGATAGAAAAAATCTACGATCTTTATGACATACATGAATTATTCTTCTCGTCGTGATAAGACTGGTTATTATTTGGATGAGATAAAAGGAAAGGCATTCAACTTGAAAATGACAAAGGGTGTCTAATAGTCAATGTGTTGAAAATAGTACCAGAAGTTCTTTCCAATTGTAATTTGTAGCCCTCTCCCCACATACTTCCCATCCAATCCAACAAAAGTCTTATCTTCCTTAGTCTTTTTTTTATTATTATTATTTTTATTTTTTTAATTTGAAAAAAGAACACGAAAAACAACTACTTTTTTAAACTAAATAATTATTTATAGGATAATACTTGGTACCATCTTAACATTTATTCGTCTT
The DNA here is from genome assembly GCF_027475165.1 of Benincasa hispida. Taxonomy (NCBI): domain Eukaryota; kingdom Viridiplantae; phylum Streptophyta; class Magnoliopsida; order Cucurbitales; family Cucurbitaceae; genus Benincasa; species Benincasa hispida. The sequence continues at coordinate 6,206 of NW_028325378.1, forward strand.
TATGCATTTTCCTTTCATCACTCATATTAAAACAAAATTTTAAAAAAATTAAAGAAAAAGAAGAAAAGTTTGTGACATGAGAAATTATGATTAGACAATTTGTTAGGAGGTACAAAATTAGGTGTTGCTCAAGATGTATCTTAGTATTTTTTTTATTTATATATTTTTATGTTAAAAAATTTGCTGTAGATGACGACATGTTAACTACCAACAATAAGAACATCACAAGTGGCAAGCCAAAACAAAACAAAAAAAAAAAAAAGATTTTGTGTGAATTTGTAATTTTCAAAAGTTTTGATTTGTTATTCTTACTAAAGTACAAATGAAAATAGTTCGATTAAGACTTTTTTATATAGTAGGGGTAGAGAGATTTGATCTACAGACTTTGTAATCAATAATACTCTCGTAGGTCTTACCAATTGAGATATGTTCACTTTGCCAGTTAGATTAAGATTTGAACTCATGGATTCCTCTTGTTTTCTTATTGAAGAGTTATGGATTAAAAATTTAAATTGTCATCAACAAATAACTCTAATGTTATATAGTTAAATCTTATAATTGTGTGATAATTATGTTAGACTATTCGCTTTTTTTTAGACTTTTACCAATTATTTAATGTAGGATATGACAAACAAGAAATACTAAATTGTCTCTCGAGACAAGGATACTTGATTTGTCATGTTATTTATATCAATATTTGTATATGTTCATAAGTTTAACATTGCATATGAAAATTGTAAATAATATTATTCATTTATCTAAAATATGTAAAATTAATGTTTACTTATTCATTTAAATATTTTTTTGTTCTTATAATTTTTTTAAAAATATCTATTAATATGGACAATTCACCAATATCTTCATCAAAATTTCAACAATGTAGGGACTTTGGCATTTTTATTGACATCGAAATCGAAATTTTAAATTTTGGTGTCGACTATATATTAATAAACAAATGGAGCTTTCTTTTTTTTTCTTTTTTTTTTTTTTGTTGCTTTTTTCTTTCTTGTTATTATAAATGTATGATGATATTTGAGCAATATAATATGGATAAGGATTAGGGAAGGCTAGGTTCCACTTTTTCTATCTAATCCATGTTTATTTAAGGTCAAATACAATATATTATAACGATATCTACTTTTGAATGGAGAATATTTAGATGCACTCATCTTTATGCATCTCACAATCTCACACACTAATAACGAATTAAAATGTTAAAAAAAACTAAGAAAATTTTGTTATATAATAAATTATAATTTAATAATTTAATAAAATCTATAAAAATAGGTACAAATTGGAATGTATAAATTTTTTTCTAATCGTGTGGGCATATTTTATATGTCTTTTTAAAAACATTGTCAGCCCTTTTTGTCCCTTTTTTGGATTCAAAATTTTAAATTTGAGAATGAGATAATGGAAAAAGTAGATTGTAGTTGTTGTTGTTAATTCTCACTTTTTGTGAATAAATCAAACAGTGAGCCCGGCCCAGTTTGCAGGGCTGAAGCGTAAAATGAATGGGCCGCCGTTATACTCCCAATAAAACATTTGATTTTTTCTTTTTTTTTATATTTGTAATAGATAGTAAAATAATGGAAAAAATCTTTAAAAATATCACCTCTTTAAAGTATTTACAAATATGAAAATGTCGATTAGTCTTTGAATTTTTTCTAATTTTCAATATCGCTCTATCTTGTCTTGTTACACACCTTCTTCTTACCTTTTTTTATCTTCTTATTTTCTTTCTTTTCTTCGATTTTTACTTCTTTCATTTTTCTTTTTTCTTTTTTTATTTTATTTTTTATTTTCTTTTCTTTTCTTTTCTTTTCTTTCTCCCATTTTTGCATCTTCTCTTTTTTTTTTTTCTTTTCTTTGATTTTTACTTCTATCATTTTTCTTTTTTTTCTTTTTTATTTTCTTTTCTTTCTCCCGTTTTTGCTTCTTCTCTTTTTTTTTTTTATTTTCTTTCATTTCTTCTGTTTTTGTTTATTCCATTTTTTTATTTTTTATTTTATTTTCTTTCTTCAATTTTTGCTTCTTTCTTTTCTTTTTTTCTTTTTTTATTTCTCTGGTTTTTACTTCTTTTCTTTTTTTAATTTTCTTTTATTTCTTCAGTTTTTGCTTCTTCTTTTTTTAATTTTCTTTCCTATCTTCAATTTTTGCTTCTTCTCTTTTTTTTTTTTTTTTAAGTTTCTTTCTTTTATCTGATTTTTGTTTCTTCCTTTTTTCAAAAGAATTATGAAATTGGGTTTCATACCTAATTCATAGGTGACTTAACACCAACAAGCCAATCATCAAGTTTGATTATTATAACGAAACATTAAATATAAATAGTAAATGGAAGTCGATCAGTGATAGCCACTAATATTTTCTATCATTGATAGCTTAATCTTTGATAATTTGTTTTATAATTAATAGCCACTTATAGAAGTCTATTATTGATATCCAACTTAGTGAATTTAATTAATAAAGTTGAATCTAACTAAAGTGTAAGTGGAATGCCTAGAAGTTATCGCTAATAGCATGTTGATCAATGATAGAAACTATCAACAATGATATGTTAATTAATGGTAAAAAAGAATGATAAAAGTTATCTCTATAGCATGTTATCAATGATAGAAATTATCACCGATAACTACAATATAAGTGATATCGGTGATAAAACTTAGGTGATATCTATATATCAATGATATCAATGATATAAAAGTCAATTCCATTTGATGAAAGTCTATCATTGATAGCCACAGCTAAAAGTTGACGGTGATAGACACTGATTAAAACCATCAATAATAATCTTAGCTATCAGTGATATGACTTAGGTACATATCAATAAAATGAATGGTATTGATCATATTAATGATATGGCTTACGTAAATATTAGATATAGTCACCTATAAATCTCTTGTTTATAGACTTCTATCACTTATAATTTTAAATGTTAATCTTTGAAAGATGATAGTTGACTTTCAAAAGTTGATAGCTACTTATAAAAGTCTATCATTGATATCCACTGATAGCCTTAGGTGTTAATATTTCAATTTTGATTCTAATAGATCAAGTGTTTCAATTATAGTCATTGAAAACTGATAGTTAATTAAAAGGTGATATTTCAAGTGTTACTATTTTAAGGTTATATTAATATTTTTTAAATTTAAGGCTATCACCGATAGCAGCTATCAATTATAGCAACTAATAGTAGCTATCAATTATAAGAACTAATAGTAGCTATAAGTAGCTATCACTGATAGCTACTAGCAACTGCTATTATTGATAGTTGTTGTTAGTGATATTTTTCAATTTGAGAAAATCTGAAGAAGCAACGCGAAATGGTGGGTTGTGTGTGGATTTTTTATCATTTACCTATATAGCTATCAGTGATATCTGGTACTAATTTTGTACTATATCCCTAATATATTTATCTTTGTTCTACATTTTTTATTATTTTGGGTCTGATTGTTATTTGTGCAACCAACCTTTTTTCTTCTTCTATTAAAAATAACTTTATTTATTAATAATTATTCTTCTCAAACAATATTTACTGATAATTATTGTTTTTATCATTTTGGGCAAAATACACTTTTAGTCCAAGAGGAGTTGTTGTCTATTTGTATCTGAAGTTTCAAAAGAGACCCTTTAGTCCCCTATGTTTGGAAAATAATTTTAAATGGTCTCTTGTGTTAAATTGACCGTTAGTTGACTAACGGAAAAGTTATGTGACATTGTTGAGCATTGTTCTTTCTTTTCTTTCTCCCTCTCCTCTCTCCCAATCAGATTTCTACCCTATTTAAATCTCTCTTTTTAGAACACCAAAATTTTCTCCATACCCACACTTCACAACTAAGCAAGCTTATCAAGATCAATAGCTTCCAACAACAATTCTTCTGGGTTCAAAGATTTGGGCTTTAATGATGGTCTCTTGTGAACCTTCATGAACATGGAAAGATTATGACAGTGCCTGGGACGAGAGTTTTTATCCCCTTCAACATTCTCCGGCATAGTATTGTGAAGATCCATTATGATTCAACGTTCTCTACTAATAATTTCAGGATTCGACGAAGACTCATTATCGATTTTGGATCTAATCTTCCCATGTCCATGAAGGTGCACAAGAGACCATCCTCAAAGCCCAAATCTCTGAACCCAGAATAATTGTCGTCAAAAGAGTTGGACATGAGATTGAGATCGTCGGGAATCTGAAAATGGACCTTAGCGTTAAATTTGCATATTATTAAATAATTCAACCCTAATTTACATAATCAACCTAAGGTAAATAAATAAACATCAATAAATTAAAAAAAAAATACATAAACGAAAAATATACTTAAAAAGAAAATAATAATAAAAAATAAAATAATTAGGAATAAACTCCTAATTTACTTTACCATCCTCACTCAAACTCAATGTGGTAGATTAACGAACAATTTGATTTTGCAAAGATAACTTCTGAAACAAATCGGCAGATTTGGAATGGAAACAGAAACCCACAAAGATCCTCATATCGAGATCTATAATAAAACCTAGAATAACTTATGGGCTAAAAACAAAGATTCTCATATAGAGATCTAAAACAAATCCCTCGAACATCTTATTTGAAAACGGAACATAAATCCACAATCGCAAAGTGAACCAGAGCAATCAAACAAATCAAATCAAATGAACCAAGGACTAAATTGACCAGACCATAATGAACCGAACCAAACTGAGTTAACTTAACCAAACTTGGCTAATTAAACCAAATTTGAATTGAAATTGGTTTCTTTAAACTTACTGAACTAGTTTAATTAAACTGGGATGAAGATCGAACCAAAAATAAATCAGACTAACTGAACCAAATCAAACCAAACTAGTCTAAAACCGCAGGCTGGCTGAACCAAAATTGGTCTAGCCAAACCGATCTGATTAGAAAGAGATGGAACTAAAATAGGAGGATGAAACGTTGTTCAATTTGCAAATGTGGTGGTTTTAAACTTCATAAACTCGCAATTGAGCAGATATGGAGTGGACTGACTGACTCTGAGCAGAGGAACAAAGGCCAAGGTTGTAGATCTAGTATGAGCGACAATAACATTGAACTCGTGGTGGTCTGTGTTTGAGCAGCAGAAAACCGATTCGTGAAGGGAGGAAGACACAAACTGAGACCCACACGAAGTCAGAGTTGGGATGAAAGGCACCGGATCGAGACTTGGTCGACGGGTCTGGAATGAGCGACGCCGAAAGAGCTGGGAAGTGCCTGGGAGGCACGAAATGGAGCTGGGCATGGTTAAGAGGCGCAAATCTATAGTAGAATTGTCAGGTTGAGCTTAGCATCGATGAATTTGGGCAGAGGTCAAGAACGGGAAGGGTTGTGGTGGCTAGAGTTAAACGAGACTCTAATGTTCTAATACCATATTAAATTTGTATATTATTAAATAATTCAGAATACATAATCAACCTTGTACAAGATGAATAAATAAACACGAATAAATAAAAAAAAATGAAATATAAATAGAAAATACCAAAAAATAAAATAATGAAGAATAAGTCGGGAATAAGCCCCAAATATATATTAACACTCAGAATGGGGTCGGCGGTGTTGGAAGAGGAAATCATTTGAATTGAGGGGTTGGAGATTTACGTGGATTGATGGAAGAGGCTTCTTCTTCTTTTTAAATGGGTGTGGGGATGGAAGAGGAGGCTATTTGATTCGAGGGGTTGGAGATTTTTTTATGATAAGACTTCTACAAATCCATGCTTGCGCTATGTTTTTGGGAGCATTGAGAACTTTTTGGATTCTTACAATCTCTTATTTACAAGGAACATAGAAAGGACAAATTTATAATCCACAACAAATTTGAACAGAAAGCAGGAGAGGGAACAGAAAAGACAACAAATGTTACTCAATATATAAAATCAATAAATATTTCCATCTTATTTACATTTGTCATCTCCACAATGTCACATCATTTTTTCGTTAGTCAACTAACGGTCAATTATATACATGAACCATTTAGAGTTATTTTTCAAACTTTGGGGACTAAAGTATCTCTTTTGAAACCTCGGACACCAAATAACATCAATTCCAACCCCAAGACCAAAAATATATTTTTGTCCTATAATTAATTAAAAACCACATGTTCACAATTTAGTTTTTTTTTTTTCCGCTAGATTTTGAGATTTCAAAAAGCAAACCAACAACAGGTAGAAAGAGAGATTGGAAAAAGTGATGCATCCTCATTGTGCCCATATTTTTATAGTTTAAATCAACCTCACACAACAAATATATATTTATAAGGAAAAGTTAGAGAATTTTGTCACGTGACAAATTGTAATTAAATAATTGAATATGTTATAAAAGTGAGCGCAATTAAAATGATTTTCTTAGAAGAACTACTAAAGAATTTATTGGAGTTAGAGAGAGTTAGCTTATAACCACTTTTGACATTTTACAAATCATCTTCAAAATAGTGTCAAATCTCTCTCTCCATTAAAATAAGAGAATAATGTGATGTCAATATCTTATTTTAAAATGAATTCTTCAAGATGTTTCAAGTTGGATTAGGATTAGATTAAAATCTACCACTTTTATATCTAGAGACTAATATCTCGAAGAGAGAAATAGATAAAGAACCTTCTAGATACCAATATGACTAGGGAAGCCAAGATACAACATTAACATCTAATCTTCAAACATCCTCTTAAAGAATGAGTCTATGCCCCACGACACATTCTTCTAGAAGAACGAGGGATTAGGACTAGTCCTAGTATAGACAAAATTCCATTATTTTGTTGTATAATATCTATTCTTTTAGAAAATTTATGTGGGAAATTAAAAAAAAAAAAAAAAAAAACTATACTGAAATTTCTTTTTATATAATTATTTACCCTTAGTATTATTATTTTTATTCTGTTCAACGGGTGTTTTGAACCTCAATCTTTTTGATCGATGGTAAATGTCTGATCCAGTTTGTTATGCTTAAGGTTTGATTTAGCCTACAATATTTTGCTCATAAAAATATCTGGCAAAGTTCTAATTATAAACATTTTTGTAAGCTACTTTTATGGGGGGAAACACTGTAGCTTTCATTTGCAAATAATAATAATAATGGAGTTAAACTCCATTCTTTAAATTAATTTCGTTCTTTTCAAAAATAATAATAATAATAATAATTCCGTCATGTTTTTCTGGCACCGAGGATTATGAACAAACAAAAGAGAAATTTACCCAAATAGAAAAAATTTCAAAGTATTTATAGAAATAGCAAAAAAACACTAATAGATACAGATAGATTTCTATCAACCTCTATTAATAATAGTCGTGGATACAAGTTCATCATTGCTATTTGTATAAATATTTTTTCTTATTTTTCTATTTTTGAAGATCTTTTCTAAACAAAATTTATATTCCTCCGTAAAATAATAATGGAGTTATGAATATTAATTTTGGGGAAAATTGAATAAACCACCCCTGAATTATGGGGTTGGTTACAATCACACCCTTCAATTTTCAATTTGATCAATTACGTCTTTGTAGTTTGGCAATTGTTGCAATTAGCCCATTGCTTTAAATTAATTATTATGATTGAGTATTTTAAAATTTTTTAAAAATAAAAATAAAGATTTATCTCTCATATTACGTCCTATCCTCTCTCCTCTCTCTTCTCCCTCCATCTTCCCTTTCCCTTCCCATCTCCATCTTCATCTTCCTCCCCATGATCAAAATCTGAGTTTGAGTCCACATTTAAGGCCATTAGTAATTATTAGGGAAGCAAATAAAGATAGAAAAGGAAAAGGGAAGGTGGAAGAATAATCAGAAATGAGTCACTAAAATCTATTGAGAATTTGTTAGAATTATTCCTCTCTACCAACCAAAGCAAACCATGTGTAATTATTCTTTTATTCTTTTGTATTGTTGTGTAACCACATTGAAGGACAATGTGTATATAAGTGCAAAGGCTGTATATACCTAAAATATATTGAATACAAGTGAAAAGAAGCTGAAAAGGCATTCTTCCAAAACAAAATTTCTTGTTCTTCAACTTGGTATCAGAGCCACCATGGCCAACACCACACTCGTCAGAAGCTCCTCCACCACCGAACCTGTGAAGTTCCGCACTCCACTACTGAATCAGCTGCTCAACCAACTCACCACCACAAAGCTAGAACGCAGCAACTTCATGCTTTGGAAGATGCTTGCGCTACCCATCCTACGAAGTTACAAGCTCGAAGGACACCTCTCAGGGCAGATCCCTTGTCTACCAATATTTGTCCAGACCACATCAAAAGCAACCTCCAGCTCCCAAGTGATTAGTGATGATAGAGTAAGCTCATCAGTAGAACGATGCCTGAATCCTTAATATGAAGCATGGTTGGTCGTCGATCAAATCCTGCTAGGATAGTTGTACAACTCGATGGCTCCAGACGTTGTCGTCCAACTCATGGGGTATGAGAATACAAAAGAATCGTGGGATGCCATCCAAGAGCTATTCGGAGTTCAATCCCGAGCTGAAGAAGACTACCTACAACAGGTGTTCCAGCAGACGAGGAAAGGAAGTCAGAAGATAAGTGAGTATCTGAAGTTAATGAAGCTACACTCCGACAACCTTGCGCAGACGGAAGCCCTATTTCAACAAGAGCACTAATCTCACAAGTTCTTCTTGGCCTTAATGAAGAGTACAATCCAGTAGTCGTGGAAATCCAAGGCAAACCAGGTATTTCTTAGTTAGATATACAATCCGAACTTCTTTCATATGAAAAACGCTTGGAACATCAAAACTCTATTAAAATGTGTAGCTCCTTTGCCCAAAATCCTTCTGTCAATATAGCTTTTAACAGGCACCCAAATGCAGGAAAGTCACAATTTAATCCCTCATTCAATGGGACTCGGCAACAGGGCAACAACTCTAAAGGAAACAATTCAAACCACAATCCATTCAATGGACAAAATGGAGGTCGTGGATAAGGAAGAGGACGAAACAACAACTCAAATCGACCGACATGTCAAGTCTGTGGGAAGTACGGTCACTCAGCCTTGGTATGCTATCATCGATTTGATAAAGAATACTCTCAAAACAATGGACAAGGCAGAGGAATTTATGGGTCGATTGGCCCCAACAATAATGTCGCAGTTGTGTTCACGACCTCACAGACCTCTAACCCCTTCATGACCTTATCGGAGACAATAGCTTATCCAAATTGGTATATCGACAGTGGAGCTACAAATCATGTAACACCCGACTATAACAACATCAACAATCCGAATGAATATGGAGGTAATGAACTGGTTATTATAGGTAATGGTGAAAAACTACATATCTCTCACACTAGTAAATCTTACTTGTCTGATGAAAGAAATGAGTTTATACTAAATGATGTCCTATGTGTACCTAACATTGCAAAGAATTTGATTAGTATATCCAAGCTAGCTCATGACAATGTTGTGATTGTTGAATTTCACAATGATTGTTGTGTCATCAAGGACAAGGCTACGGGCAAAACACTGCTAAAAGGAGAGCTTGACAAAGGATTATACCGACTACAAGGAACTAAAGTGTTGAAAGACACTGCTAAGAAAGAAGGACCTGCTCTGTACAAAAATAATCACCCGACTGCACTAGTTCTATCAGGAATTAGGATAAATGTGGTTGAGTCAAGAGCTATCTGGCATAGAAGATTAGGACATATGTCGACTAAGACATTAGACTATATCATTAGAGAATGTAATTTACCTTTCAAATCTAATGAAGGAAATGAATTTTGTGAATCATGTCAATTAGGAAAAGCAAGTGCTCTACCATTTCCAAATTCTCAATCTCGAGCATCAAACAAGTTTGACCTAAACATACAGATGTATTGGGACCAGCCCCTATTGACTCTACTGATGGGTACTGGTACTATGTACTATTCTTGGATGACCACAGTAGATATGTATGTATATACCCCATGAAACAAAAGAGTGAGACACTGTCTACATTCAATCACTTTACAAAACTCATCCATACTCAATTCAAATCAGGGATCAAAATGCTCCAGTCAGATAATGGTAAAAAGTATGATAGAATTCATCGCCTCTGTGAATCAAAAGGCATCTTAATCAGAAAATCATGAACTGCACAAAATGGCCAAGTCGAGCGCAAACATCGACATATAGTCGAAACTGGACTCACGCTGCTTACACAAGCGTTCATGCCTCTGTCCTTTTGGTGGGAGGCATTCTCAACAGCAACTTATCTTATCAATGGAATGCCTACAACCGTGCTACAAGGTAAATCACCCGTCAATGTAATGTTTGACTCTAAACTTGATTTTTTTCAATCTCAGGACATTTGGATGTGCTTGCTTTCCCTATCTAAGGCCATACCACAGTTAGAAATTCCAATTACACTCAGAAAAATGCGTGTACATTGGTCCCAGCTCACAACACAAGGGATACAGATGCCTAAGTTCATCGGGAATATATACCAGTAGACATGTGAAGTTCAATGAGAAATACTTCCCATTTGCATCCCCATCGTTTATCACGATCGCCCAGTCGACAGACACAACGATCGCTAAGCTTCCATCGCTTAGCAAATTCGCCCAGACGACAAGCCCAACGATCGTTGAGCCCTCATCCCTCAGCAAAATCGCTCAAACGATGGATACAACGATCGCTAAACTCCCATCGTTTAGAACAATCGCCCAAACGACAGACACAACAATCGCTGGATCACCATCGTTTAGAACAATCACCCAGACGATAGACAACACGATTACTCAGCTCCCATCGTTTAGAACGATCACCCAAACGACAGACAATACGATTGCTCAGCTCCAATCGTTTAGAACGATCGCCCAGGCGATAGATATGACGATCGCGGAGATTCCATCGCTTAGCAAAATCAGTGAAGCTTCATCGTTCAGAACGATCACCACAACGAAGAACCCCACGATCACTGAGACTCCATCGTTTAGCAAGATCACCCAGACGATAGCCCCCATGATAGCTGAGTTCTTAGTCCCAAGCCTTCAAATAGTACTCAATAACCTACCTCAATCACAGCCATCCCCACAAATGAATCCTATACCTTCATCCATTTTTGACTACGCTCCAACCACCACAAACTAAACATTCTCTCCAGGCTATACATCCTACCACAGTCCAAATCTCTCTCCATTGTTGAGTTCTGCCCATTACTCACCATTGCCCCTGAATCAAACCAACCCAGACCAATATAACAGCCTCAATATACCACATATACCATATCCTATAGATAACCCGTCATTGGCCACCTCGCCAAAACCTGCCATCTTCTCCCGCCCCTCACCAGTTCTCACTCACCCCATGATAACCAGAGCTAAGGCTGGCATATTTAAACCCAAAGCCTGGATGACAAACAAAGCTGTTGATTGGTCTCAAACAGAGCCCACAAGAATCACAGCTCCACTTGCAACTTCTCAGTGGAAGAAAGCTATGGATGAGGAATACTCAGCTCTCGTCATGGACACTAGTCCCACCTTCTCCATTGTACAATACAGTTGGCAATAAGTGGATATTTCGACTAAAGAGAAATATGGAAGGCCCAATACAATGGTATAAGGCCCGACTGGTTGCAAAAGGCTTTCATCAACATCATGGTATGGACTTCTTTGAGATGTTCAGCCCTGTCGTGATGAAGTCCTCCATAATTCGAGTAGTAATCAGTGTTGTTGTATCGCAAGGCTGGTCCCTCAGACAACTTGACTTCAACAATGCATTCTTAAATGGTAAGCTGACAGATGATGTATATATGTGCTAGCCACCGGGGCCATGTCTGCAAACTTGATAAGGCCATCTATGGTCTAAAACAAGCTCCACGAGCATGGAACACTGCCCCCAGCTCTGTCTTAACACAATGGGTATTTCATCAATCTCGATCGGACACCTCAATGTTTATCTACCAAACGATGGGATCAATAATCTTTCTACTTTTTTATGTCGATGACATCCTCATCACAGGTAACAATCCTAAACTAACGGAGCAACTAATCGAAACTCTTGATGTTCAGTTTGCACTTAAGGATCTGGAACAGCTTTGGTACTTCCTGGGCATAAAAGTTCATTACCTAGAGTCTAGTCTTTTGATGAATCAATCCAAGTATGTGGATGATCTACTACACAAACTGCAAATGACTGATGTGAAACCAATGTCATCACTAAGTGTACAAGGCAGGAAACTATCCAAGAACGATGGGCAGCTCATCTCTGGTCTATACATATATCGCAGCATCATAGGCGCTCTTCAATACCTAACACACACACGATCGGACATCACCTATGCAGTCAACCAACTGAGTCAATTCCTTCAGACACCAACTGATGTACACTGGCAGGCAGCTAAACGAGTACTCCGGCATGTCAGCGGCACGAAACACTATGGCCTCTACTTCCAACAAGCCCAAACTTAACCGTCTCTACCTACTCAGATGTTGATTGGGCCTCCAATCTCGATGACATAAAGTTGGTTGCTGCCTACTACCCATTTGTAAGGAATAACGTTGTCTCATGATCATCAAAGAAGCAAACAGTAGTTTCACGGTCGAGTACAGAATTTGAATACAGGGCACTAGCTCATGCTACATCCGAAGTTATCTAGCTTCAACAACTACTCAGTGAGATGGGATTAAGAACAAATGCTCGATCGACCATATGGTGCAACAATCTGGGGGCAGGAGCCTTAGCTGCAAGTCCGGTGTTTCACTCTCGAACTAAACATGTAGAAGTTGACATCCACTTTGTACATGACCATGTCCTAAAAGGAGAAATCACCATCTGCTACGTTCCTTTGGCAGACCAACTAGCTGATTGTCTCACCAAACCACTCAACAATTTTCAATTCTACACACTTAGATCTAAACTGGGAGTACTTGAAGTACCCTTCAGTTTGAGGGGGGATGTTAGGGAAGCAAATAAAGATAGAAAAGGAAAATGGAAGGTGGAGAAGAATCAGAAATGAGTGACCAAAATCTGTTTAGAATTTGTTATAATTATTCCTCTCCACCAACCAAAGCAAGCCATGTGTAATTATTCTTTTATTGTTTTGTATTGTTGTGTAACCACATTGAAGTACAATATGTATATAAGTGTAAAGGTTGTATATACCTAAAATATATTGAATACAAGTGAAAAGAAGCTGAAAAGGCATTCCTCCAAAACAAATTTTCTTGTTCTTCAACTGTAATGGAATCTGCCATTTGCATTCTTTACATTGACTTCTGAAACCTCATCAAAGCTCTTAGGTTTGTGGGTGGGGTTGTTAGGTTGAATTTTGGGGCAAGAAGGCTACAAACTATTGAAATTTGTGGACTAATGCACACCATTTGGCTAACTACAAACTGAAATCTTCTTGGTATTTTTCGTTTCTTCCAATTGATTAACTTCCCGGAGAGAAAACGGATTCTAACACGAAATTGAAAGCAAAATTAGAGGAAAAATAGAGGAAAATCAATGAAAGAAGAAACTGATAAAAAATAAAAGTAGGAACTAGTCACCAATTTGGGAATTTCCATCACTTGGCAAAAGAAAATTCCGCACTGAATTGGACAATTGGAGCCGACAACGAAGCTATAAAAGGAAACAGATAAATAGATGGGTATTTCATTATAAGTCAAAAGAAATGCGATCATTTATTTATATATATCAATATTAGTTTCTGGGTAGAGAATCAGCTAACAAATTCCGTGACATACAACAAAAAAAGCTATAAAAAAAATTGTTTCTTTCTTAATCTTGGAAAAAAAAAAAAAAAGAAGCCATCTTCATCCACTTTCTTTATAACTATTGCATTGCAAGATTATTGTAAGAAGTAACTGACCTGAAACAAAAGATTTTAGGGGTGGTTTATGCAATTTTCCCTTGAATTTAATGGTATACAAAATAGCTTTGACCTTGATAGTTTAATCAATTATAGATAACAAATTCTTAAATGATAGGGAGAAAAACAAAAAACAAATTCTAAAAGTTAAAAAGGCTTGAGAGATTGGTTTCCTATCCAAACCCATAATCTAACTTAGTTTATTATTAAAATCAAGATCCTACAATTTAAATTCTTTTCCATCTAAATGTGAATCCTCTTGCATCCCAAATTGTGTTTATAAAAGAAAGACCTATTAATCCTTGATCATTTTGTTTCCCGTATCACAAAAATCATATATTCTAATTAATATCTTTTTTTAAAAAAAGAAGGTTACATTAAAAAGAAAATTTAAGAACAATTACATGACACAAATGAGACCCAAATACAGAAAGAAATAAAAAACCAAAATCATATCACATGATGTATACCCCAAACCCCTTATACATTATTTATCATTTTGACAACATATCACAAAATGAGTCGTTTCATATCCAAACACAAACCATATATAATATAAATCACACTTGTTGGTGGCCAACGACATTTTCCTCCGGTGCCTCGTTCTCACCGGTCAACTCTTCGAGGGATTTTCCTTTAGGTTCCGGCACCAACAAGGTAAGCAAACTGCCGACGAAATTAATGCAACCAAGTGCAATGAGAGAGTTCTTGACACCAATACCCGCTGGGTAACCTGGGTCGGTCTTTGCCGGGTCGGGATTTTGTGCTGCATACAAAAACCCAAAAGCACCGATGATTGCTCCGGCCTTGCCGGCGGCGGCGGAGATGCCGTGACACGTGGACCTAAACCTAGCCGGGAAGATTTCAGCAGGAACAATAAAAGTAGTGGAATTAGGCCCAAAATTAGCAAAGAAAAAGGTCAAGGAATACATGACCAAAAACCCAATTCGATTCTCTTTCAAAATCCAATGGTTGTAAGGGAAAGCAAGGGCGAACATGAAAATAGTCATCATAATGAACCCAATTAATTGGATGGTGAATCTGCCAATGATATCAATCAAAGCCACGGTGAACCAATAGCCTGGCACGGTCCCACAAAGCGCAATGAGGGTTTGGGCCTTGGCGATGCGGAAGCACTCTTCTAAACCGCTCATGGTCTTAGCGGGAGGGAGCCAACCAATTGCGGTGAAAATGTCTTTTTGGAAGAGGTTTTGGCTATAAAATGCAATGTCTAGTAAGAACCAAGTGCTTGTGGTTCCAAGCAAATGGAGGCCATGGCGTTTGAGGAACTGTTTGGAAAACAAGCCGAAGCTGTTTTTGGTTGTGCCTACTATTTTCTCTAACTTCTCTTGCTCTGCCTCCACCTCTACTTGTAACACTTTCGACATGTCCGCTGCAGCTTGTTTCGCATTTTTCGCCACTAGAGCGGTGTAACGGGCTGTTTCGGGCATTTTCATACGCCAATAGTATGTCAATCCTGCAGGGATGGCACCGAACATTAGAACTACGCGCCATACATAGTCCGCCTCTGGTACGGTTGAGCCGACTGGGTCCTGCTCGTATGAAGGTGCTGAGAATCTCTTGTTGAATGCAGCTGCCATCCCAAATCAACAAAATCTTTATTACATTATTGTTACAAATATTTGTTTTTATTTGATGTCAAAGTTTTAATGTATTTTTAATAAATCTAAAATTTAGTCGTTCAAATTTGTTTTTTGAAAATAGGTTAAATAATAATAAGAATCTTCACTGAATATGTATATATGCGGAGTTTTGTATGACCCATTTTGGTACCTGAAACAATCAAAGCGACGATCCCACCAGCCAAAATTCCAAATCCTTGCATGGCAAAAACAGCTGCTATAAAAGCCCCACGAGTTTTCTTATTTGCATATTCAGACATAATTGTGGCGGAAAGTGGGTAATCACCACCAATCCCAAACCCAAGCCAGAACCGAAATAGACATAAAGTCGTCATTGTTGCTTTGGCCGAGTGCCCAAAACTAAGCCCTGACCCAAATGAACATACCACCATCAGAACCAACGTTATACCATACACTTTCTTCCTTCCCATCTTGTCACCCAGCCACCCGAAGAACAGCTGCCCCGCCAGCGTTCCACATAGTGCCACTCCGCTCACCGCAGCCGACACGTTCGGAGGAAGTGACCCCGGCCGAAGAGACCCTGGTGTGTAGTAGTATATCCGACCGAGCAATTTCGACACCACTGCAATGCAGAAAAGATCGTAGGCGTCGGTGAAGAACCCCATTCCAGCTATGATGATGGCTGTGAAATGGTACCATTGGGTCTTTGCAACATCAAGTGCGTTTAGAACTCCCAATTCTTGAGGCATTTTCTTAATTCCTTCTTGATTTCAATTCAATCCTGCTTTCAAAAAATACATATATTCTCATTATTGCTTTTTTTATTACTTCAAATCATAATCAAAATAACTTTCGTTTTTTTTTTTCTGACTATTATAATTTAGACTAAAATAGTCAACATCATCAAATACAGACTATTATAACTCACAAACTATAATAGTCAACTCAACACTCTAAACGTTTCTTAGTTAAACAGTTGTTATACAAAATAATAACAATAACAATAACTATCTCCTATGTTGGATTTGTGATGAAAAAAACTTATTAAAATTGATAATTTTTTAATATGAAATTAACGTTTTGAATACATGAATAATGTCAAAAGAAATAAAAGTTTAGACAAAAATAAACGTTTTGAAAGTAGAAATGAGAATGGATA
Source organism: Benincasa hispida (assembly GCF_027475165.1). NCBI lineage: Eukaryota > Viridiplantae > Streptophyta > Magnoliopsida > Cucurbitales > Cucurbitaceae > Benincasa > Benincasa hispida. The sequence continues at coordinate 22,774 of NW_028325378.1, forward strand.
ACAATTATGAACTAAATCTTACCAATTGAAGGGGAGGAAATTTGGAAGGCAATGAGATGATTTAAGGATGATTAGTTTTTAGTTTATATAGAGTACTGAGATTTTGAATTCGGAGAATAATTTTAGCATCTTTTAGGTATATCCCCACGTACTTCTACTATTTTAATGTCTCTTTCTCGATTAGGAATAAAAAGAAAAAATACGTCTGATTAAAAGAATTAATCAGA
>NW_028325379.1:0-40618 GCF_027475165.1 Benincasa hispida
CGATCTCGGTACTTTGTTGGCTTCGATCTCAGTTGGCTTTGAGCTCAGTGTTCTACCAACTTTGATCTCAATGTTCCATCGACTTTGATCTTCGTGTTTTATTGACCTTGATCTCAGTGTTCCGGATTTTGATCTTAGTGTGTGACTTCAGCGCTCCATCGATTTTGATCTCAGTGTTCTTCTAACTTTGATCTCAATGTTTCGTTGGTCTCAATCTCGATTCTCCATTAGCTTTGATCTCAGTGTCCTATCGACTTTGATCTTAGTGTTCCATTGGCCTCAATCTGATGGAACATAAAGAACGTATGCACAGTAGAAGCAATGAAATGACAACGTTCTAATTGCAATAAAAACAAGAATAAGCATGCAAAAAGGATAGAAAATACAACCAATGAAGACTCCACCGTAAGCTTCCTCTCTCGTGCACGAAGGACACCACCAATAGTAAATCCCCGATATTCTCCAGTTGAAGAACATGGTTGTGGGACCATTTTGTTAGTGAAAATAAGGGAATTTCACTATAAAAAGAAGGAGAGTAAAGGAGAGTTGAGATCGAAGAATTTAGGTCAAAAGTTATGGAAGCGTTAGTCTTACAAATTTCAAAAACAAAGCCATTTATAGAGAAAATACATGCCAAATCTCATTTTGCATGTCTTCCTCCTCAAACTCTACTAGCATGTAATCTCTAGATGTCAAGCTTGGGAAGTGCCATTTCAAAGTCCACTTAGTTAGTGGAAAAATCCAACAATTAGATTTTTCCACTAACTGATTTTTTAATTAAAAAAATGAAAAACAATTTTCAAATTTTAGAAAAATATTTAATTAAAACAATTTCAATTAAATAAAATAAACAAATTTAATATCATATATTAAATTGTCTTTAATACCTAGCTTTGATTAATCACATTAATCAAGTTTTAGAAAACACTTTCATGCTAATGATCAAGTATACTCTAAAAAAAAAAAAAAAATAATTATTTAATTGTAAATTATATCTCATATAAAATATAATTTTTTTCTAAAACCCAAATTTGAACATTTCAAATTCTTACTTCACCTAGTTCTTCAATTTTGTCTATATTGAGCTAGCAAGGAAACCTGATGGACCTACAGATCATGAGCTCCAACAAGACTAACTGGTCAAACTTTTTAACCTATTTAATCAACATTCGTTAACTAACAGAACTGTCCACTATAGCCTATAGTTATACTCCCCTCATTGTAGATATATTATATATCCATTTGATATAACTGTCATCAATAAGTTGATCCTTCACAAGTTGTTCGTAACCTCAACTAGGTCAAATACCGAAATACCCCTGCGTTACATTTTTTCTCCTTTGGCAATTTCTTTTCCAATGCCCATTTTCATTGCAATGGAAAGATTTTCCTTTAATAACTTCCTTTTTGCTTTTCCGTGCAGCTGGAGTCTTCCCCTTCCCAATTTCCTTCTTCTTTTTAATACCTTTATTCTTGGAGAAAAAAGAGCCAGATTTACTCTCAGAAGATGATTCTTTCTGGGGTTTCCTCTTTGAGGTGGAAGTAACATTTGCTTCTGTATTTGAACCTTTATTTTTCAATAAAAATTCATAAATTTGGAGTTCGTTGAGAAGATTCGTCAAGTTATACTCAATCTTATTCATCATGGCATTCTTTTGAAATGAAAAAAAGCTCTTCGGAAGAGACTCCATGATGAATCCAACTTGACTCTTCTCATTCATGATGGCTCTGTTTACTTCTGCAATATTGAAGTGAACCATCATGTTCAAAACATGTTCCCTTACAGAGGTTCTATCCTTTATTCTGCAGTTGTAAACGAATTTAATTACTTCACGTATGACAGATGTGGACGGTTGTCCAAAAAGGCCCTGCAAAGAGTCCATGATCTCTTTTGTAGTAGTTAACTTCTCGTGTTTCTTAGACAATACATCAGATATACTGGGTAAAATATAAACCTGAGCCTTCTCATTAGCTTTGACCCATCTAACATATGCATTCCAAACTATTTGGTTTGCGTTGAGACTAGGGAATGAAGGACACTTCTTCGTTAAAATGAATCGGAGATCATCTATTACTAGTATCGTGTTTATATTCGATTTTCCAGTTCCGTAATTATTGTCGTTAAGTTTTTCATAAGTTAGCAGTTGTATAATGGATGTTGCCATTGCTGAAAAAGTAAACAAATTATTAGATAATTGATTTAACTCTTTTTAATCCAATTTATTTAGCAAAAAATAATGTACCCATTCTCATTATTCTTTTGCTACGATACTTTAGTGAGTCAGAATAGCCCCCACCGAAGGGCAATCGACTACTCCTTCACTGAATCAAGACATTCTTGACTAAATACTAATACCAGAATAGATCTTATCCTTATAGTACTTAGTTACCGTTTATTTGGTCAAGAACTTTACTAACACTTAGTAAGTCTTGTAAGTGTATACCTGCCACTTTTGAATTATAGAGATCAGAATTAAACAACCCCTCGAGTTCACGGTGTTCCAAATCCTATGTTACAACCCTCCGAAGGGATAGTCGTCGCTAAACCACTGGTAAAGGGTCGCATAAAGCCAACCAGTAGGCGCAACATAAGAATCTCACAGTGTGACCTAATGGAAGAGACCATAGGACGTGTTGACACACACCTTTCACCCACTTACTATGAACTACTTCTCCTATTCACCTTGTTATTGACCTATGCAAACACTTTTCGAAGGGAGGTTGCCGCTAATAGCAAGTCGAAGCCGAGCATGGATCTCACGGTGTGAACTCTTAGGGACGTGAGAGCAAGAAATAAGATATCTCATATACTATTAATCTCCAACTTAAGTGTTCTATTTTATAAAAGATTGGGTAATTGCTTGATTATTAACTAGCTAATACTAAACAACCTAAGTCTAGGTGATTTTTCCTAGTATAACTCTTATACTGGGATTAACCTATGATGCCTATGTGATAAACCAATTTTATTACTTTACACCACTCATGCATGCTTATAAAACTAGGGTTATTGACTTAGACGCCAGTTTGATCTCTAGGTAGGAGGTGTTCCGTAAACCATCAACTTAAGTACCCCAAACCTTAAACAAGATCACCCTGGGTAAGTAAACAACTATTTTTTTACAAGTAATCGACCTATTCTAACTCTTAAAAAAAGGCGATTGAATTGCACCGATTAACCCTATGTGAGCATGCATCTTATCTTTGTTATAGATTTTAAAAGTCTAGGTTATTTTATAACATTTATAAAATAAATTATAACAATTATAATCCTAGAATATTCATCTATAACATGTTTCCTTAAACAAACATGCTTTAATATAACACTTATATTAAAACCTAGCATGCATACTATATACATTATAACACTTATAACATATAAAAAATGCATGCCACATGTATGATGAGGTTTTTTTTAAAAAATATGGTATACTTTATGCACACATAATCATACAATATTATACATCACATGCATAATAAGTAAACAACACTAAAGTGGACCGGTTTTGGCAATAAAAGCAAACAAACAACTAAATTATTACATAACTCAGCAAGTAGATCCCTCAAACCAGCTTCAAATAGTTTGAACCAACCTAAACCGGCCAAAAACCACTCGAATCAGCTTGAAAACACCAAAACTAGGTTGAACCGGTCAAACCGGCTCAATTGGACTGATCGAGACCATCTGGATAGGCTGGTCAATGCGCACGCACGAAGTTAACGAACGGAACACGCAGGTCGACGGAGCGCGAACCGAGTCGAAAAGCGGGCACGCGGGGGGTCGGGTCGATGAGGCAGCGATGCGTTCGGGGCTGCTAATGGAATTGGGTCGGATGCGAGTCTAGATGAGGCACGCGTACGGGAACTCAATGAATCGGGTTGGACTCCCTGGTTCTTAGGTTTGGTAGGGAATTTTCGAGTCTGGAACAAACTCTTGGGTCTGTGAGCCTAATTTCTCCAAAATTGAAGCTGCCTCTTTGTCGAAACTGAGCAATTACAACCTAAAAACGACTCTAATGACTCTAACAAATTTACAGATCCTTTGCCATACATTAAAGCTCATACACATGTGGGCAATTACAAATTTCAGCAAGAAATTAAATGAAAACTAATGCCAAAACCGTAATGTATCCACTTTAGTCAACCAGACATTGATCACATGAATAACACCCACTAAAATGCAATAGAACGTTATAAGCATGCTCTGATTCCATTTGATGGAACATAAAGAACGCATGCACAGCGGAAGCGATGAAATCAACAACGCTCTAATTGCAATAAAAACAAGAATAAACATGCAAAAGGGATAGAAAATACAACCTTTGAAGACTCCACCGCAAGCTTCCTCTCCCATGCACGAACGACATCACCAACGGTAAATCTCCACTATTCTTCGATTGAAGAACACGACTGGGGGATCATTTTGTTAGTGAAAATAAGAGAATTTCACTATAGAAAGAAGGAGAGTAAAGGAGAGTCGATGTGGAAGAATTTAGGTCAAAAGTTGTGGAAGCATTAGTCTTGCAAATTTCAAAAGCAAAGCCATTTATAGAGAAAACACATGCAAAATCCCATTTTGCATGTCTTCCACCTCAAACTTCACTAGCATGTAATCTCTAGGTGTTAAGCTTGGGAAGTGCCACTTCAAAGTCCACTTAGTTAGTGGAAAAATCCAACAATTGGATTTTTCCGCTAACTAATTTTTTAATAAAAAAATGAAAAATAATTTTCAAATTTTAGAAAAATATTTAATTAAAACAATTTCACCAATTGTGTGGATTTTAAGATCTTCTATTCACAATGAGGCCCCTAATTTTGACTAGGTGTTGACTCTTAGGCGTTGTTCGATTGAGAATCAGACTTGTTGGAATATTGTAATAAAGATCCTGGGGGAGTTTAGTTTCACCGATTGTTATTGGGAGTGACTGGAGTTTGTTGTTAGTCGAAATGAGCCAATCCTATATGACACTTGTTTGTTTGGTGCGGTGATGGCTTCTCTACATACATATGATTGTAATAATGATGTTGTTTAAGTCTTTTGTGAGGCTTTATGTCCTTCTACTAACATTCTCTATACCACAGCAGGAGAAATATCAATTTCTTTGTGGGACTTCCACTCCTTTAGGGGCCTTCCAACTAAGGGAAGTTTTTCTGAGGAGATTATTCCCCGTCTTAGGGAGTTAACTGGCTCAAGAAAGGATGACAGATGCCTCCCAAAGACTTATAGGCACCTTTTCCAAGCATATCATTCAATAGTTTACTCGTAAAAAAAAAAACAAAAAACATGTGACGTCTCCAACAATGATCATGCAACGTCATCCAAAAGTGATTCTCAAGTCACCATCAGCTCCTGGATTTCATTATGGTTCCTAAGTACTCAGAAGTACGATAAACCTCTCAAAATAAAACAGAAGAAAGCTTCCCACTCTCAATTTATCCATAATCCGAGTGGTGCAGGGACTAAGTTTCGTGAATGGACGAGAAGAGAAAATATGTTATTTATGGATATTGGGATAAAGGACAACTTATGGAACAAGATGTACTTAGCATTTTCTTTTCTTTTTTTTTTGTTGGTTGTGTCCTTTTGTATTTCCTCCGAAAGGAGCCCACATTCGACCAGGAGCCTTTAGAATCATTAGTTTGATTATCGATGGATATATCTTTAGTCTTGTGGTCCTAGTTCTAGTAAACATATATCATGGCTTAGGAGTGGTAGCTGGGGCTTGAAACTCAATTGGACATATGGATTTCTACTTTCCTATGCAATATGTCTACGGTTGGCTAACTCATTATTTTAAACTCACTATTCCGTTCCTGTGGATATTCGAAATCCGAAAATGGTCAATTTTTCTGACAAATGCAGAGCAATTTATTTTGAGGAATATGATGCTCGAGAGCTAATATATAGAGACACAAGGATCCGATGGCATGCAAATATCCAGAGTAGAAACAAATATGGAAAACTAACTTAGTTACCAGTCACCCTCAAACATTTCTTTTTTTTTTTTTCTTGTGATTTTTCTATGCCTTAAGGTTCCCATTTTGCATGCCTTTATACATTTCTTTTCTTTTCTTACTTTTTCCTAGAAAAGATCCTTAGTGTCACCCTCATCTTCGTTCCAGCTTGCCCACACAGGTGTCATGTGAGACATTTGACTATGAGTAAGGTTCACACTTAAGTAAACACTTACTTCCCTCATTAACTGTTTTGCTACAAAAGAAAGCACGGGTGTCATGCTCACCCCTAACTACTTTGGTTAACTAAGAAAAGAGGAGTGTCCTCCTAACTTTTTTTTTCTCTTTTTTCTTTTTCTTTTTTTTTTCTTTTCTTTTTCTTTTTTCCTTCTTCAAGGCCTAGCACATTTACATAACATTTCATTGATAATATTTGCACAACTGATAATAAAAGTTGAAGCATATAAAGTCTCCTTCTAAACTTAAGGGAGACAATGTCCTCATTGACTAGTGTATGAGAAAGGGTACAAAAACAAGGTAGTTACTTTAGCTTGACAACAAAACATAGGGCTAGGCTCTCCTAATGTGCTAGGTTGTTTGAACATGCACAAAAAGACAAATGATGCTCATGGTTTTGTACACTTTAGGATTGACAGCAAGACATGCTTAAAACAAAAGACTAGTATGCTCATTTACTTACATGATCAATTATATTTTTGTTTGATTTCTTTCCTTGTTCCAGACTCTCAAATTAAAAACATTTTAAATCTACCTAACTCTAACCTAAAAGCCAAAATAAGGAAAAAAAAACTAATGCAAAAATATACTAAAAGCAATAAAAGAGAACTGAGAACTCCCTTATGAGCTTTGGAAACTCCATCATCTTCATCAACAGTAAGGTCATAAAGGATATTATTTGGGGAAGGAAGCACGGTCGAGTAATATCCAAGATGCATTGAGCGTCTGATCCTCTTGAATGCCTTATCACAGACTTCAACATAGCTTTAATAGATTCTACTACGACTATGATGCGATCGCATCACTTGCTGCTGGATTAGACTACGGAAGTATTGGTTTTTTCCCACCGAAACAGGAAACTTCGATGGGTTATTTTTTCTTGCTTCTTTTTCATACCTGAAACATTTAGAGTAAATGATTAAAAAGGGTAAGAATTCTATAAGCACAGTTTCTCTGTATTGTGTTAGAAATGTCCTAAAACTTGAAGTTCGTAAATGTTAACATATTTTATTTATCAATAAAATTATTATTGAGTATTTTATTCAATAAATTGTTATTGATATTGCATTCTGTTAACGAGTCCATAGCTATAATATGAATACTTTAACTTTATGTAGCGACATAAAAGAGGATCAAGTTTTAGTATATAGCCAAAATAGTCTATAAGTATATGGGTGAGATTTGGTACCTCATCCTGATGATACTATTGGATGCGACCCATTTTGTATACTGATACAAATGATGTAATCCCAAAATCATTCATGTGGTGACATGTGAGTGGCGGCATCCTATGCAATGAGTTTGCATAAGACCGGACCTCGAAATAGTCACTTTTCTTTATAACAACCGTTTATTGTTAAACCTGACTATTTCAAACTCAATGACCTAAGGTAACTCGATCTTAATCCTAAGCTAACTATGAACTCCTATTTATTCAGGATTATCCTTTGATCTGCATAGGTGAGAGTAGTCCAACAGCACTGCTCAATAAGCCTCCCATTTTGGGGATAAGACCGAATAGATAATTGGGAACATAGTTATGCAAGATGGAATTCACTCATACTCGACTTAGGGTTAGCAGATAGGATGTTCTCTTAAGCGTTGATTCGGGGTCTTGAACAATGGGGCCCCACCCTCTCATGATCGAGAGGTACATGGTTTATAAGTTGGATTATAAACCAAATTATTCAATAGAGGTTCAGTGGGAGCTTAAGGAGCAAGATATATTTACTGGGGTAAAACGATAATTTTGACCTAGCTGTAAATACGAACAACCTGTGAAGGGTTGACTTACTTGGTTATAGTGGATAGGAATATATCAACAGTGAGAAGAGTGCAACTATCGAGCTATAGTGGTATGTCTCGGTAGTTAATGAACGTCAATCAATTCGGTTTAAAGATTTTAATCAAATTAATTGCAAATCGTTGGAGTTCATGATCTGTAGGTCCATAAGATGTCTCTATTAGCTCATAAAATTAGATCTCGACTTACTAAATATGGTTATAGTGGACATGGAATATCTCTACAGTGAGGAGAGTGCAACTATCGAGCTATAGTGGTATGTCTCGGTAGTTAATGAACGTCAATTAATTCGGTTTAAAGAGTTTAATCAAATTAATTACAAATCGTTGGAGCTCATGATCTGTAGGTCCATAAGGTCTTTCTACTAGCTCGTAAAATTAGCTATTGGATTAGTGGATTGAACATATTTGAAATGTTCAAATCGAAATTAATTTTGAATTTGAATTTAATTTAGGGTTTGGTTAATTATATTAGATATAATTAACGAAATTGGAGAGTTAAAAAATATTTAAATATTTGATGAGGTGAAATATAATATTTAATATTTGATATTAAATTTAATTAATTATCCAATTTAATTCAATTTTAAAATTGATATTCAAAATGCTGAAAATTCAAAATTATAAAACTTAGTTTAGAATTTTATTTTTAAAAAATGAAAATTAAGTTTTAAAATTAATCAGATTTTATAAAATTAAATTGGATTTAAATATAAAAAGAGAGAATGGGAAAATCAATTAGGTTTTCCCACTCAAATTTCACCTCATGCCACTTAAATTTCAATGGAAATATAAGTGGCATTAACCTTGCAAATTGAATTGCATAGTCTTCATTTATAAATTTAAGTATTGGACTTCAATTTGAGATCCATGCAAGTGAATTGGTTGCTGAAATTTGTTCTCTCCAAACCCACACCCATCTCAACTCTATTGGCCTTAATTCAGTGTTTCCACCATACATTCCAAGCTTGAGAATAGTAGAGAAGGTCTATGTGGTGGTCCATTGAAAATTTGAAGTCTCAATTCGTGGAGTGAAGCTGTGTTTGAAGAGATTCATCAAAGGTTGTAGTTCTTGAAACCCTTTCTCTGAAAATTTGTTTTAATGTATGTTTTAAACTTAAATTAAGTGTAATCAGAGTGCTTAATGATTATGATTTCTTCCACTGCATGTTAATTTACTCTATCAATTGATATCAGAGCATGTCTTAAGCACTCAATTAGTGTTAATTTAAGTTTTGTGGATGAAATTCTATAATTGCATGTTTGGTTGATTGATATGATGTTTTTTCAACTTTGGCATTAGATTTCTCTTTAATTATGAAATTTAATTTGTAATTGGCTCTTTTGATGAGCTTATATGTATGCTCTAGAGTCTGTAATTTTATTGGAGTCAATAGAGTCCAAATTAGGTTGTAATTGAAGTTTAAAGCAAGCAAACTCTATAGCAGAAAACTAAAGAACAACTTCTGTTTAGGCAGCATTGCAACGCTGCTTTCAGAGCATTGCAATGCTGCTCGTGTTCGAGCCTGGAGTCGCAACGCTGGGATCAGCGTTGCAACGCTATTCATCCTAACCCAGAAAGGCGGTTCACATGTTTTAAACGGGTTCGACCGACTTTGAGGGTCTCCGATCCGGTTCAGCCACCCTGGGTCTGGTTCGACTCGATTTAAACTAGTTCAACCTAATTTGGAGCTTTTGGAGGCTGGTTTGGGCAGTTCAAGTCCGATTCGGGTCTGTTCAAGCGGTCCAGGTCCCTTTTGAAGCCGTTTTTAGTTTTCTTTTGTAATAATTAGTTGTTTTGCTTGTTTAGGATGCCAAAGTTGAACCATATTGATGTTGTTTAAATATTTGATGCATATGATGTATGTTATATTTGAATTAAACATGTTTGTGCATATAGTATGCCATTTAGATTTAAAATCCCACCATAGAAAAGCATGTTGCATGCATAATATTATGTTATAAGTTAGTTATAATATATAGTATGCATTTTTAGGGTTTCTAAAAATTAATATAAGTGCTATGTTAATTTTGAATGCCTTTGATGTATGTTATGGATGGATAACATGTCTATTGTTTTATAAGTTGTTATAAAATTAGATTAGACATTAAAATCCATAACAAAGATAAAGAGCATGCTCATTTAGGTTAACAACTTGTTGTAATAGTTAAAATAGGTTGTTATCTTATAAAATTTTGTTACAAACTCAATCGGTTCATAATCCTATCTAAGGCTGGAGGTATTTAAGTTGACAGTTTACGTAACACCTCCTACTTGAGGATTATGACCAAAATGTTGAGCGTTGTTAATTGATTTTATGAGCTTGCATGAGTAGTGTGAGGTTTAAAATTGGTTTAAATATAAATATTATACTTGGATATATCATATAGACTTAGGTTGTTTAAATTGGCCAGAATATACCTAAGTAAAAGAATACCTAAACATTTAGAACACTTCAGTGGAAGATTAACAATATATACGATATATCGTTTTTAGCTTTAACGTCCCCAAGAGTTCACATAGTGAGATCCATGCTCGGCTTTGTATTGCTTTTATCGTGATTGCTCCATTCGGAAAGTGTTTGCATGGGTCAATAACAAGGTGAATGGGGGAAGTCGTTCATAGTAAGTGAGTGAAGGAAATATGTCAACATATCCTATAGACTCCTCCATTAGTTTGAACCGTGAGATTTTTATGTTGCGCCTGCTGTCGTTTTTAGGTGGCACTAGCTAGTCATTAATCGTGGCGATCCCTTCGGATGGTTGTAACATAGGATTCAGAACAACCAAAGCTTCAGAAATGAATAGGGTTTTATATTTTCGTCTTAAACATTGTCTTCCAATTCGGGATTATGTTCGTATCATTCTATAGAATCTGAAAAATGGCGAGTCACACTTACAAGAATTACTAAATATCAGTAAATTTATTGACCAAAAATGGTAACCAAACAACAATAGGAATAAGAGTTATTCTGGGTATAGTATTTTGTCAAGATTGTCTTGCTTCAGTGAAGGAGTATTTGACTACCCCTCGGTAGCATCTATGCTAACTCACTAAAGTATCGTTGCAAATAAATAAAGAAATATGAGTACTTTATTACTTTTGCTAAAATTGGATTTAATTGCATAAGTTTAATGAAATTATTGAGTCCTCTCCATTTTTTTTTTGTTTTTTGTTTTAATTTTTTTTTTATAAGAATGTTAACTTATCAAAATTTCAGTAGTAAGACAGAGGCTTTGTTCCTTCATTTTTCACCTAGGTCTTGATGATGGATGCGATTTAAGTCTTAGTTGAGGTGCTTTAATCATGGAAGGCTTCGTAGTTCCATATTGTGTATGTTTATCCTTCATGACTATCTCTTCTATTCATTCCCTGAGTCTTTTCAATGCTTCCGACAAGCTATAACAATTAAAGGTAACAATTAATCGAATAACATAATATTTTTTCCTTCCCTTACAACATTTCAATGCCAATGACACATTGAACGTTGCTTCTTGCGAAGTTGCGGCTGCATGGCACAATGCAATTTCCTTTTCTTGTTCTTTCTCTTTATTTATTTTTTCTGGTGAGTTTTCTGAAATCTCTTCCCTCTCTTCTGAATCCTTAATGCTTTCTAGTGTTAGAGTGTTCCTTGTAAGAGTGTACATGGGTTGGGTTAGGTTGGGTTGAAGGTGTATTTAGGACCAACCCGAAAATTCAGGTTGGCTGGGTTGGCAACCCAAATGACCCAAATAAAGTTTCTAACCCAACCCTTAAAATTCGGGTTAGGTTGGGTTGGGTTGTTGATGACGGGAAATTGAAAGTCAATTTTACTCGACAACCAACTTCCCTTGGACGCGGTATGCAATGCATGTTCCTAAGATATGCATTAATAGTCATGCGTTGATGGTCATGCGTCGGAATGAATATGCGTTAATAAATGTATGCGATGACCATGCGTCCTGCCACAAGTTTTCTTGCGTTCACGCCGAGTATAACATGGACGCAAGTTTCTCGGGAAATCCGAGGTCGAATACAGGGACTTGTAACTATATGTTTGTGGTGATGTGCATGCGGCGGTTGAATAAAAGAATAGAGGGGATATTGTTAAGTTAATTCTACTCCTACTCCTACTCCTATCTATCAGACAACGCAATGAGAATATGCATGAAAGGTAGAGATGCGACAAACCTTGACATGAAATAAATGTATGGGAAAGTAGATAAAATGCAAATATGTTTTCTTTACAACCCTTAAGAGTGACTGCAAGGGCAACCCTAGTCAATGCAAACTAATGCGATCATACAACACTCATACAATAGTAAACCACCTCCCGGTGCGAATGCTACGGCTTCTAATGCTAGAATGCATGCGATGTATGTGTAGAGGTGTCTATAGGGTCTACACATAAGCCTCTAATTCTTGTCTATGCGATGATACACAAACAAGGCGACCACATATCATCATTCCTAATCCTAGGGTGCATGCGATGCAGTGTTGACAAACAGAGCTTATCTCTAACCTCATCTCTTGCTTATGCCGATCTAATCTCACTCTCTCGAGTCTACATTCTAACCTAGCTCTCTCGAGTCTAGATTCTAACCTAGCTCTCTCGAGTCATTAGGTTCTTTCTTTAGACTCTCTCTCGAGTAGCTCTAAAGGGGTGTTGGGCACAACATAAGACAAGAAGAACGCATGAACTTGGTTGACGCAAGGTTGTTACTATCCTTAGTGAACAACGCATACCTCGCTTAATGCGTCCAACCACTTACCCTCCCGGGCAGTTGATTGTTACTGACTTCACTTATAGACCAACATGCGTTAGTCTATAGACAGGCATTGTAGCAGCTTCACACTAAGCAAATAAGGTTACTCACACACTCACGCAACGCACATCTCTCGATGGGTTCCTACATGCTTCTTATCCCTAATCCATATGACTAAGTATGCAATACCCACGCAATCCCACTAAATCATACAATACAATATAAAAAAAGAAGGAAAAAGAAATGACTGGCTGGAAGCAAAACTTTGCTTCCAGCGAATGCGCGTCAAGGCTGCCGGTGGTGCCATGGATGGGCGGAGGAGCTGATTCTCTCAAGAACTAGCTCCGGTCGTCACTGGGAATGGATGAAGGAGGTGAATAACTCTCAGCCATCTTCTCACACGTTTGTCTGGATTGTAGGGAAAATCCTTGGTTGAGGGATAATCTCCGGATGATTGAATTTCAGCTCATCGGTCTCTATTTATAGAGCTTGGGTCACTGGCATCATTAATTGGACTGCTCTGAGTCTGACATTTGGTGCGTTTGTCTTTTTGAACCTCTGTCACTAACGGCGTGGTAGGTGAAGTATCAATATCATCTTTGGATTTTCTTGAGGTAGATGCGTTGATGAGTTCATTTCACCTACCTTGCATTGATCCCATTAGAATATGTTGTTGCGTAGCCGCAATCATTCAATGGCCGCATTCACTTAACACCACAACTCTACATGATGACCGCAATCGCTTGATGAGCGCAACTCCCATGCGATGGATGCATACGGCTGATTACCGTAACATCCATCTTTGATCGATGCGTTTGCCTTGCGATGAAGTGTTTCTCCACATGCAGTCGTCTATGCGATGGTCTGGTTTCCGCGTTTGCGTTCATTTCCTACATTGACTACAAAAATAGAACATTGAACGCATAATTAACGCAAAATAACGGGTTAGCTGAGATTCGACATACTGATCGATGCAAGCTCATATTCTTGTAAATTCCTATCATGATCGACGCATATTCTGCCTAACAACCTTCATTATTCTAAGTAAAAGGCCTAAAATGACATGCATTTCTGCATGTCATCAGTTGTTGGGTTATAACTTATTTTTTCTTTTTAATTAAAAATATGTAAATTTATATATAACATATGACTAATAACTAAAATCTTATAAAATTCAAATGCTAAATACCAAGTACCTATGATATTTATTGTAAACTTTAAACAAAAACAAACATCATAACAATTCTAAAAGAAAAATATTAAAAAATCATAAATTAATCAATACAAAGTAATCAAACTTTAAACAAAGACGATATACTATTAATATATATAAAATTCGGGTTGGGTTGGGACAACCCAATTTTTTTTAGCCAACCCATGACCCAACCTAACCCAAAAAAAATAGAAAAAGTTGAACCTTACATTTTGGGTTCGGTAGTCTGAATTGTTCGGGTTGTTTGGGTTATTTGAATACCCCTAGCTTCTTGCTTCATTTATGAGCACTATAGATTCCTATTCTAACCAAACTTTAAAATGTCATTGCTTCACATTGTTCTTTTTCTTCTTCATTCAAAGTTTGTATATTGTTGAACAAGGCTTCTTGTGGAGTAATCTTTAATTCATTTGCACAATCTTTCATTTGGATCTCCAAATTTTATTGAGATGTCGCTTCACTTTCAATCTTGATACCCATGTTTCTCTGATATTCCTTAATGAGTTCATCAATGCTTATTGACTCTTGCTCTTCCTGTTGGAATGTTTATGTTGCAATTGAAGCGTTGATTCAAACCTATCAGCATCTAGTTGGGTTTCCATGAAGTCTTTGGGCACTCCTTCCATCATTTCTTATGCTCATTCGGAAAATAATTCAATAATATCTGGTACCTTCTTGCCCTATATAAAACAATGAGTTGGGATTATAAGGACAATCGCCTCTACAATAAACACAAGACATAGATAAATATGAACATCTTCCACCAAAATGATTTTCGCAACAACCAAAACAAAAAGTGTCAGAAAGTTTGTATTTAGGAGCAATGGAGGTATTCTTTCTTCTATATATATTGTCAAACGTGTTGGCCAATTCTACAAATTATGCAGTCAATGTTGCAATGAAATGTGGATTCATTCTGTGGGTCATTTTGAACAATAGATTTAATTAAAAAATGATAAGCACTTTTCTCATGTACTAAGCTCAACCTACAAAAGAAAAACAAACCAAGATTAGATTTTAATTGAAAGAGATAATGTGGTTGCAATCTAATCACAATTTCTAAAACAAACTAAACTTGAAATAGTCCCTAACAATGGTGCCAAAAACTTGATCAACTAAATGTGTATGAATGATAAAACGAGAATAAATATGGTGTAAGTGCAAGCATACACTGTCGATGAAGTAATAAATTTTAAAGTATTCCAAAAGTTGAATCCCACGAGACTATTTATACAATTCAATCTTTATAAGAAAGAGTTTTTCGCTGAAAGCCAAAGGGTAGCAAGTAAATAAGAGATTTTGAGGTGTAATGTTATAAAAGCAGTAAATATGAATGTTGAACAGGGATACAGTTATATTCCAACCTTTCGGGTTCGGTCACATCACACCAGTACAGTGAAATATGCATGAACAGAAAACTACTCTTATTTGGTCTAGTGTCTAGTTCCTTTAGGAGATCTAAGCAGCTAATGCTTAATGTTCTCATGGTTAGCTGAATCCTAGATTAATTCAAGTTCAGATTCTTTATCCTACGGTATCCCTTATTCTTAATGTGACTGACCCTCCTATTCCTATGCTTCTAGTCCCGTATTCCTTTGTGACATCAGTTTATATCCTAACCTAATCAGTATTAGGATTCCACTAGATTGTTAAATCGTGTGATTAGTTTACATTAACAATATTTATCCATAAACTCAACAAAGAAAATGCAAAAGTCAAAGAGGTATGAAGCATAAACATTGCTCAAGCCATAAAACCCTAAGATATTCACATAACTGAACT
This sequence comes from Benincasa hispida, assembly GCF_027475165.1. NCBI lineage: Eukaryota > Viridiplantae > Streptophyta > Magnoliopsida > Cucurbitales > Cucurbitaceae > Benincasa > Benincasa hispida. The sequence goes on from NW_028325379.1 coordinate 15,737, forward strand.
CCTTAGAGAATTTAACTCATGATAAATGATAAAATAATGAACTTTATTAAAAAAAAGAATCATAGCTAGAAGATGATGTTCAATGAAAAATAAATTAACTCAATACAATTCAAAGATGTCTTAGGACAATTCCTCAAATTCTTAAAGGCTGTTTAGGGCGCTGAGTTGAGATATGATGTTTGTGGAGTTCATATTTTTGTGCTTGGGTGGAGTTCTTTTACCTTGAGTTTATATGTTTGTATTTGGACTGCAGAATTGAGTTCATATGTCAATGGTATCTGGTGCAGTTTTTTTAAATCTAAATAAATAGCTTTTTTTATGATTATTTTTGTTTAGAAATTTTTTTATTCAACAATTCTACCCCTCTTTTGTTTGAATAAAATATGGATTTTAATTTGTTCTCATTTTTTTAAAAAAACATAAATGTATTGTTGATTATCTTAAAATATGATATGGGGTTTAATGTTGGATCATTCATTCCTAACATTCTTTTTAAACAAAAAAAAAAAATCATTTTAAAATTTTAATTTCTTATTAGTTGGTTTGTTAAATTGGACAAAATTATTTGGATTAACTTGATGAAGAGAACTTTCAAGTTAAATATCACGTGGAATAAAGCACAAAAATGTATTCATAATATGATGGCCCTATTGATGGTCATATAACATGGTTGATAAAATTAAATAATAGCTTATTAACGGGCCACATTCTACGGTTCATCTACATGTGCAAAATATATATATATATATATATATATGTGTGTGTGCGCGCGCGCGCGGGCCAACACATACCAAGTCCACTTACAAAAAAAAAAAAAATACATAAGCATCCATGACATGATTCAGAATCAGATGGTCTTCACCAGTTGCAGTAACGACTCAACCAACTTTGCATCTTCAACCTTCGACCAAATGGGTTTCTTGATTCTCTTGTGTCCTACCATAAAGCTACATGCATGCGTACATCTAACTGAATTAAAATTTGAGAACACATAGATAAACAAATTTATGAGTATGATATACGAAAGAAATTTCATAATTCACATCGACCAATAAGCACATTGTCACATAATTTGAAGGTAGCTTATTGTTTAAGCTTAGAAAAAAACATAAGCTAAAATTAAAAACAAAGTTTGAATTCAAAGTAAAGCAAGTTGAACAACTATTTTTTTTTCATGATGCTTATTCTCATGCATCAAATATTTGGGTCCAAGTCATCCCTAAAGCTATTCCATTCGTCAGATGTGTCAATAAGTTGTATATTTTCAACGCCGAGTTGAGAAGATGCAGGGTCTAAATCCTCTGGTGCGTCGAACATTACAGCTGGGCCCATTTTCCCGATGATAAGATTGTGAAGCAAGCAACATGCTATTATTGTTTGACATTAGACTTTCACTGGGTAGAATGACTTCCCACAAAGTATTGCCCACCGACCCTTAAGTATGCCAAGTGCTCTTTCTAGGTAGTTTCTAGAAAATGAGTGTTTTATGTTGAAAAATTCTCATGGATTAGTCTGTGCATTTCCAGCACCACGCCATTCTGAAAGGTGATAACGTTTTCCCCTTTACGGTGTCAAGAATCTATCGACATTAGGATATTCAGCATCACATAGGTAGTAATAACCTAGACACGGTATACATATAGTTAATCAACAAGCTATTTGCTTAAACAAAACAAATGTAGTCACGAAAGGCTATACCCTTTGGAACCTTCAATCTAGTGGGTCGAGAAATTGCATTCCTAAGCACTCTAGAATCAGTTGCAGATCCTTCCCCACCTTGGCATCATGAATATGAACTCTCCATTGGGAGGACAAACTGCCAACACATTTGTGTCTATCTTACCCTTTCTCGTATGATATTGAGATTCATTAATTGCACTTACATTCATCTTGATATATGTGTCATCCAATGCACCCAAACAATTCTGTTTGAGTTCATACATCGTAAACAAGTAAAAAAAATTATTTTCCTTAAAAAACAAATACCTAGTATTTTACCATGAACAGATATAAAGTCATTCTAATACCTGAGACTATTTCCACTTAGGGCCAGTGCATTCATTTGTGATAGGCTCTAGTTCTTTTAGTAGTACTTCATGAAGCTGTAGCACTACAGTGACAACTGACTTGAAACAGTTTCACCAGAGCGTGCAAATTGTCGTCGTGGGCCAATGTGTGGAGGAACATTGTCGTCATCTCCTCGACGCCAACATACTTGGTAGGCAATAGAAGACTGGTCGTCTTAAGCATATTACAGAAGATTATGAATGTCCTTCTATCCATTCGAGTGTTTTCGCGACAGCATATGTCATTCTCATTAATAAGTCGAAAAAAACTCAACTGCCTAATCTAATTTCTAATCTACAGAGGTTGGTTCTCTATTCTACGATGGTCATTTAGTAATAAGGTCAAAGCTAACAATAGTTGATTTTGGGAGGTGGTAATGATTAAAAGGATGGTATGTAGTATTTGGATTTCCATATTAAGGATAGGAAACAAGTAAAACTATTCCTATCCTTAATATGGAAAACAAAGTACTACTTCTAGAAATCATATACCAGTTTCCATAATAAAGATAGGAAATAAGTCAAACTATTCCCATCCTTAATATGGAAAACGTAGTACTACTTTTAGAAATCATATTCAAAACTTTTTAGAAATCAGGATAGTTTCTTGCATATTCTTTCTGGCTTGAAAATACACATTTCACCACAATTCATTATTATCTTTCAAAAATATTCAAAATCAGTATGTTTATGAAAGTGAACTTCTTTTCACGAACCTTCAAAATTAAGAAGCATGTAAACATTTTAAAAAAAAAAACACAACGAAAATACTCATACAAAAAGATACATTAAAAAAATAATAAACAGTCAATATGAAGTACTCAAACAAAAACATCCAACAGTCTATGCTAAGGAAAACAAGGAAAAAGAAAGTAAATACATAGTAACCGAACATTACAAAAAACATATGTACAATATATCCATTGTAGAAGGAGAAAACACCTAAAACACACAACTGAAATGGAATGTAGGGAAATACAAAGAAAAAGTAACACACAAACCTCAAACTTATTGAATCTTTGGCTCCTGTATTAGGAGGTTGATCCCACTTCTTATGGATTATATCTATGATCCTATACGATTCGAAACATCAAAGTGGAGGATTAATCACAACTTCTTTTTAATTTATTTATTTGTGTGTAACTTCATGTTCTTGGCACACTCCTGTCTCTTGTTCATTCTTTCAACCACACCATTTTGTTGTGGTGTCCCTAGAATGGTCTCTACCATCAAAATTCTATTGTATGCAAAATACTTTTTAAATTCCCATCAACATATTTATCATCGTTCTCCAACCTTAAGTTCTTAACTTTTAAACCTATCTCATTCTCAACCATAGCCTTCAAGTTTTGAAAATAGGAAAAAAAACACTTTAGATTTTTGTTTGAGAAATAAGCACATACGTTTCTGTTTGAGTCATCTATGAAGGTCACATAATATCTGGAAGCAAAAAGAGATGATAATTTTGGAGGTTCCCATACATCAGTATGAGCTAGCTCGAACTGTGTGGGTTTTTACAGTGCTCCTGTCTTTGAGAAATTGACAAACATTTACTTTTTAAATACACAACTCCCACACAACTTGTGTTCAATTGTCTGTTTTCACCATTTCTAGACATTCACCAAACTTTCATTCATTTCTTTCTTTTAGGAAGCATTAGCTACATTTTGTTGTATTTTAGATCATGGACTGCTAAGGTAACTCTTGTTGGGATTGATGTCCTAAATCTAATGTATCTCATGATTTGTAGTTTTGTTAACACAAATTATTTATCTAATAAAATCAGAGGTATTTTATTTGACATTTAGACAACATTAATTTAATTCGATAAACTAGGATACAATGTTATATGATGTCACTTGAATAGTATGTGGTTGACATATAGGTGGTTCATGCTCAAGTAATAATATAAAAAGTCTATAGTAAATGGATGAAGGTTGGGTGTCTTATCCTGGTAACTCTGGGATACGACCCACTTTGTAATTGTTACATGAGATGTAAGTGTTACAAACAATGTGAACCATATTATTCATGCAAAGACATATGAATTGGGGTATCCTGTATAAATAAGTTTATACATAGTCTGGACCACAAAATAATTATCAACTAATATTTCATTAGGATGTCCATAGGAGACTTGATCTTAATCTTGAGTAAGTTGTGAACTCCTATTCATGACAACAGTCCTTTGATCTGTATGAGTGAGAGTGACCATAATAGCCGACTTATTAAGCCTACCATTTTGGGGATTTGTCTGATTAGAGAGTTGGAAACATAGCTACACAAGATGGAATTCGCTCCTTCTTATTCCTTGGGAAAGTATATAAATTGCTCCCTTAATAGCTGGTCTCGAGTCTTGCACAATAAGATCTCAACTTCTCACTGGCCCAAGAGGTGTTAGTTTATAGTTGGACTAGGAATCAGTGGTACTCAATACTTAAGGAGTTAGATGTAGCTACAGAGGTAAAACGGTATTTTGACCCAACTGTAGTTATGAGCATTCGTAAAAGGTCATCGCTCTGTTGATTGATTATATCCATGGACACAGAAATATATTTGCAGTGCAAAGAGTGCAACTATCGATTTTTAGTAGAGCGATCGATAGTTAATGAATATTGATTAATTAGATTAAATGAGTTTAATCAATTAATCTCATATCATTAGAGCTTCTAATATGTACGTCCATGAGGTCCCATTGTTAGCTCACTAAAGGATAGTAATGAGGAATGATTTAAATTATTCAAATCAAATGAGAGAATTTTATATGAATGAGATTAATATATAATGGTTAATTATAAATATGATCTATAATCCAAATTATGTAAGAAAGAGATATTTGAATAAGATTCAAATATTAAATTTATATGAATTGGATTTCTACAGAGATGTATACATATAAATATATGATATTTGTATGTTAATTAGCTCTATATTAAATATGATTTAATATAATTATTTGATTGGTTAACTAATGGTTAACTAATTGATTAAGAAATAATGGAGATTGGAGGTTAATATAAATATATGATATTTATGATAGTTAATTAAATGTATAATAAATTGAATTTGAATATATGGTTATTTAATTAATGTGTCAATTAAATAAGAGTTCTTTAATTAATTAGCACTAAATGTATGAAGAGAAATTCTTGGAGAAGGGGTTAACCCTTCTGCATATAAATATATCCTTATAGCCCATTTAGAAAGTAAAAGGTTTTTTTATTACACTAAAACCTAACCTCCAAACCTTCAACTTCTCTCAAACTTCTATCTAGAAATTCTCTACCCTTTTACTGCTCAAAAGTTCTGGGAGACCATTCTTCAAAGTTCTTTGGTGTTAGGTTTTATATCCTAAAACTCGTGGTACATAACCAATAAACTTATTCTGTTAATCAATATAGATGTTATTGAAGTTTAATTCAATAAAGTTGTCATTGAATGTTGGAATTGCTCATTTCATTTTAGAAATCACCTAAATTCAATAAACTAAGATCCATGGCTATTACATGAATACTTGAACTTTATGTGGAGACATAAGAGTAGATCAAGTTCTAGTAAATAGCCAAAATGGTCTATAGTATACGGATAAGGTTGCGTACCTTATTATGGGGACACTATTGGATGCGAACCACTTTGTAAATGTTACAATTGTTGTAAAGTGCTACAAACGAAGTGATCCTAATTCGTTTATGTAGAGAAATGCGAGTGAGGGCGCCCTACGCAAAGAGTTTATATAAGATCAGACTAAGAAATTAGTCACTCTGACTTTATAACGTTGTTTACTATTTAAGACTAACTATTTCAAAGTAATGACCTAGGTAACTTGACCTTAATCCTGAGCTGACTATGAACTCCTGTTTATCCAGGATTATCCTTAAATTTGTATGGGTGAGGGTTGGCTCAACAGTACCGACTTAATAAGCGTTTCATTTAAGAGGTAAGATCGAGAATCCAAAGTGTGGGCTCTGTTCGGATTTGGTAAAGTTGAGGAGGAAAATAGATCGTGTACAACAATCAAGCAAGTGGGAGAAGACAACGACTATCGTATAGTCAGGATGCTTGATCGTTTAGGCGAGGTACACGACCGTGTAGGAAAAGCTAGGTTGTGTCTTTCCTTGATTCATTTCATTTCAATTTTGCACTTTTCGCATTTCATTTTAATATTGCTAAATTCTACTATCGCATCCTCTTTATTTTGACTCAATCATTGAATTTTTTATTACTTTATTTAGTCACCGCATTCTCCTTGTACCAATTATAACTTCAATGATGAAATTCATGCCTTTATTTCTTACTGCATGTATTTTTTTGGAATGATGTGTGTTATATGGTGATCATGAAAGTTTTCCTAACAAGACCCAAGTATAAGCCTTCTTAGGTTTCCTGGTAAGTCCAGGGTTAAACACAGGGACTACCAAGTAAATATGCGGCAGACTCTTCGATTCTATTGCGGTGGTAAATAAATGAAGTGGGTAGTGTTTGAGTAAGATTTTTCCTATGCGACGGAGTTGAACGCAAAGTTGATGAAAGCTTAGAGTTACAATAAGTAGATGAAGGGGTTGAGAAGGGGTTTAGCTAACATTTCCTAAGATTGTGTACAAGTTATGCGATCATGCTACACACAAATAACAACACTTCATTTCTCAATGCAGAACGCCATAATTCCTACTTAATAAAATTACACTTGAATTCCGCTGGGGAAACTTTAGTGCACAACGCAATCCATCAACGCATATCATCCATATTTCTACTTAATAAAATAACGCAACACGAATGCCACGACTTTTAAGGCTAGAACGCATGCGATATATGCGATAAGTCTATAGGACCTACACATAAGCCTCTATTCTTATTTATGCGATGACAATATGACACACACACAAATAAGGTGACCACATAATATCATTCCCATCTCTAGGATGCATGCGATGCAGGTTGACAAACAGAGCTTATCTCTAAGTCCCTATCTCTTGTTTATGCAGTTCTAATCTTGCTCTCTCGAGGCCAGATTCTAACCTAGCTTTCTCGAGTCATTAGGTTCTTTCTTTAGACTCTCTCTCAGTAGCTTTAAAGGGGTGTTGGGCACAACATAAAACAAGACAATCGCAAGCAATGAACTTCCTAGGTCATGTTAGCTTAGTTCTTTTCAACCCATTCGACTAGTTTAACTACTCATGCATGCTAAGAGAGTTAACAGATGTAAAATAAGAACTTCCATTGTATAAATATAAAGATAAAGTACAAAATAACAATGCAAGTATAGAAATAAGGGCCTGGTAGCAATCTCTTGCTGCCAGGCTTTTACATTGTTTTTCTACTCGTGTTCAAAAGATAATCTCGCTCAAAAGATAATCTCGCTCTAGCGAGAGTCGGCCTACTCTCTACTTCTACGCCTCAAGGTTCTCTCTCGAGTTGCCCTGAGCACTCTCCTGGCTTCTTTCTCTTCTCTTGCTCCGCCTTAAAATAAAAAGGAAAACTATGGACAAAGACGAGTTGACCTCTCAAATTCGTGAAATGGTGAACTCGTTAACTTCTTTTTCTGAAGGATGACTCTGGTATTTATAGAACTTCCAGAGTGAAAAGCGGCTTCTCTCATGATTGCGCAGATGGGACGACTTTAATTCTTGACTGATGCGCCAAATATTTGTCACTGAAAAGCTGAATGTACTTATTCGTTAACAGCTGTCAACTTAATTCGGATTCGACTGTCATCAGCTTTCTGTCCCATCGTGATTAATTATGCCTTTCATCCAGATGCACCCATCATGTTATGCCGATCAAGTTGCGACAATCCTTCTTGAGCAAATGTTTGCGAACACAATCACCACAAAGCCTTGCGATAATGCTGCGCTCGACCAATGATTTCCTATGATCGCAATTTCCGCCTTGCGTCAACACATATTCCGCATAAAAACACAAAATTCAACTGTTTCTATGCGATGAACGCATACGACCGCAATATTATGAATTTGATGCTTTTTGGACGCAATTAATCATATCTTATCAACACAACCCAACATTGTTTAAGAACTTAGCACTATGATAACGTGCATTTCTGCCCGTTATCATTACTCTCTCAAGTATGTGCAAATGATGAATGATGCATACATAAAGCAAGATGATCGCATAAAATATAAATCTTAAGTCATGCTAGCTAAGTACTTCTTAACCCATTTAGAATTGAGATTTCCATTTTCTATAAATAAAGTACTAAATACAAAATAACAAATGGATTTGAGAGATAAGAAGCCCGGTAAGCAATGTCTTGCTTCCCGTGGCCTTTTACACTACTCTTTTCTTTGTGTTGCTTTCCGGAAGTCTCTCGATCTGTCTAGGAATGATCTCTCGACTTGCTCGTCTCCTTGCTCTCGCCGTCCTTTATGTATAAATGTGTGCGAGAATGGACTAACTGACTCTCTAACTCCTTAAAAAAAACTCCTTTTTCACAAGTGGCTTTCGGTATTTATAGATTTTAAGGTGAAGAAGCCTTTCTTGCTAATGATTGCAATGATGGGCGGCATTAATTCCCCTACTCTGTTGCGCCGTTTAATGGTCACCGAAAGTTGAGTGTACTTGCTACAGTGTGGCTTTTAACGGCTTGTCAACTAAATTTGGAATCGACCGCTATCAGCTTTCCGTCCCATGATGATTTATTATGTTACCTTGATGTGAGGTCTTTATGCAGTCACCTTTTTAAGAAACTTCTAGCAATCGCATGACTTGCGATCGCAATCTTCAAACGCGCTGATGCCTTGTTCCTTTGGATCGCAATTTCATATGCATCATCACATTGTTCCTGCACAAAATAGGTAAATTAACTGCTTTTATGCGATGAGCGCTTGCGATCATAATTCCTTCCAGTTTAGCGCTTTTAGACATGATATTGCTTATTTTAGCATCGCATTCTCTCATTGTTTTACTTATTTGAGTTGTAATAACTTCGAGAACTAAGCAATCATTTACGTAAAAGGTGGGCGATTGTTTAGAGAAGCGCACACGAGTGAGCGATCGTTTAGTAAAATGATGCACTATTGTATAGGCTCTAGTTTCACTAAGCGATTGATTGCAATACACACTGTGAGCTAATATGCGTGTTCTTTGCAAAATGAAAACAATTTTCATTTTATTCTTCAATTACGAAAACCGAATTGAACTTCCCACTAACGCATGGTTACGGAGAAAATGCCGACCAATTATCCCATAACTGTCCAATTAATAAATTAATAAATATAATCACATTATCTTCATATTATATAGTTCGATAACATATATCAACCATAGTGTTTTCGTCTTTACTTGATATAAATCATATTTATATCCAATTTTCTCCAAATTAATGTATCTCATACATTTAGTCAATTATATCGTATATAATTAACCAATTCAATTATATCATATATAATCGAACTTTCTCTAGTCAATTTGAACATTTCAAACTGACCCAAAAATTGATTCTCAACTTGTATCCAAGCTACCAAAGGGACCTTATGGACCTATGGCTCGAAGCTCCAATGGTACATGAATAGCTGACTAAACTCTTTAGCCACGAGATCCACCATCCGTTAACTGCCAAATAGGGTCAAGACAAAAAAGTAAGCAAGCTTAAAAGATACATTTATGGGTTAAAACAAGCATCTCAATCCTATAATATAAGATTTGACACTACGATCAAATCTTATGACTTTGAAAAAAATGTTGACGAACCTTGTGTTTACTACAAAATTGTCAACATAACTGTAGCTTTTATGGTAGTGTATGTTTTGTTATCCTACTCATTGGAAATGGGGTAGGTTTTCTTGCTGATGTTAAAGAATGACTACCATCGCAATTTCAAATGACAGATTTATGGCCCTGGCCTGTAAATTGACCTTTATGAGCCTCTAAAATATCTTTTATACCATGACCAATGCCCCAGTTGGTCCTATACATAGAGAGAGAGGCGTTTTCACATCTTCTTAACCCGAAATGGCAAATGGCTAGGAGATTGCTCAAAATGTTCTTGGAATCGCAAGAACAAAATGTTAGATTTAAGAGGACCTGTAGTATGGAGGAGTATAAAGCAAAGTTGTATAGTTGACTCCATCGTGAAAGCAAAATATGTAATTGCATGTGAAGCAGTATGGCTAAGAATGTTCTTGATCGATTTGGAAGTAGTTCCAAATATGCATCTATTTATCACCATCTATTGTGATAACAGAGAAATTTCAAAGAATCAATGAGCCATAAGTGTGAGAAGCACATCAAATGCAAGTATCATATTATCAGGAAGATAGTACACCAAGGAGACGTGATCGTCATGCAAACCGCCTCAAAAGACAAATCTAGTTAATCCATTTACAAAGGCCCTTACGGCTAAAATGTTCGAACGTCACCTAGTCCGACTGTGACTATGAGAATCATAAATCCAGGGAAAGTTAGAGAATTTATGGATATTGGACGCCCTAGTTTATTGTATTTATTTCTCCCTTACTCAACATTGTATGTATGTAAACCCATTAAAGTTTTAGCCCAAGTGAGAGTTTGTTGGGTTGTATGTCCTAAAACTCGTAGTTTGTAATCTTTAAACTTGTCTATTATCGATAAAATCTTTATTGAGTTTTATCCAATAAAGTTATTATTGAACATGTAAATTTCACTTTAATCCAATGAACTAACCCACCTCTGACTACACCATGAATACTTGAACTTTATATAGAGACATAAAAGTAGATCAAATTTGAGTATATAACTAAAACAAGTATAAGAATAGGATTGGGTACCTTATCTTAGAAACACTATGGTTGTGACCTAATACAAACAAATGAGATCCCAAAATCGTTCATTTAGAAACATGCGAGTAAAGGCATCCTATACAAAAGACGTTTTCATAAGACCGGACCACGAAATAGTCACTTTTCTTTTTAACGATCGTTTGTTGTTAAAATTGACTATTTCAAATTTAAGAATCTAAGGTAACTCGATCTTAATCCTGAACTAACTATGAACTCCCGTTTATTCGGGATTACTCTTTAATCTCATGGGTGAGAATGACTCATTATCGCCACTCAATAAGCCTGTGGATAAATAGCTGGGGACATAGTTCTGCAAGATGGAATTCACTCTTACCTGACTCCAAGGATAGTAGATAGGTTGTTTCTTAAGTACTGACTCCTATAAGACTGGTAAATCGCTGAGGACTTAGTTCTGCAAGATGGAATTCACTCTTACCTGTCTCTAAAGATAGTAGATAGGTTGTTCCTTAAGTACTGACTCCTATTCTTGAACAATGGGTCTCACCCTCTTTATGACTAAGAGAGACTCGATTTAGTGGTAAGACGACAAACCAATTATTCATTAACAAATCAGTGGAAACATAAGGAGCAAGATGTATTACAGGGGTAACATGGTAATTTTGACCCGACTGTAAATACGAACAATTTGTGAAAGATCGACTTACTGATTATGGCTAAATCAAGGACAAAAACATATCTATAGTGAAGAGAGTGCAACTACTAGGCTTTAATGGAGTATCCTGGTAGTTAACGAATATTGATTAATTTAGATTAAAAATTTTAACTAATTAATCTCAAATCGTTGGAACTCATGATTTGTAGGTCCATTAGATCACTCTCCTAGCTCGTAAATGGATTAAACCTTAGAATAGTGTCTTAAGAAAATTTGAAATGTTCACATTCGGATTAGGGTTTGGATCATTGTATTTGATAGATTTAATGTTTAATTACCAAATTTAAACAAAATTAAAGAGTTAAAATATTTAAATTTGATTTATATATATTATAATATTTGGATCTGACATTTTTTATTAATTTAATATTTGATATTAAATTAATATTAAATTATTTAATAAATTATTTACTTATAAAATTATTTTTATGATAATTGAATTTTGTGAAATTCAAATTTAACACTTAAAATTAATTGAGTTAAATTAATTTGATCGAGTTGAATTGATTCAATATTTAAAATAAAAAAATCCACCTAATCTAATTTCTTTGGTGTCAAATTATTGTTTAATTAAATTGGATGGTTGAAATCTATATATATATGTATATAGTTTGATTAAAAATGGTATGCAAAAGAAAAATTTGAAGGAAAAAACTATTTTTCCTTTGATTCTCTCTACTCGAATCCATCTTAATTTGGATTCCACCATCCAATTTAAGACCGAGGATGGTACTGGTAGTTGTGTACGTCAAGATTCTATAAAGAAATTTACCATGAAATATGCAGTGATTTGAAGCAATTGTATGTTTCTTCAAATGTTGTATATTTCAACCCTAAATTTTGAAAAATGAACAAACATGCTATTTATCTAAAATTAATATAGTTAGAATGCTTAAGATCTAAATTACTTAGGTATGTTGAATATCAACACTAATGACTCAATTTAAATGTATAATTTTTTACTGCCCTTTTAGTAAGAATTTGGTTTAATTCATGAGGTTATTCTTGTTATAAACTTTCCTAGTTCCTTAGTAATTCATGAGGTTATTCTTGTTATAAACTTTCCTAGTTCCTTAGTATATTCAATATGTTTTGAGTTAACGTCTCTATTTGAATCTATATTATTTGATACGATTTTCTTTGTCATACATTTGTGCCTCATTGAAATCGCATAATAGGATGGTTAGGATTATGCATATTCAGATTATAAACTTTCTTCGACTTCTAATTTGCCAATTAACTCAATTTTGACCCTTGTGCTTCCTTTCGTTTCCCCTTCCAATTATCCCAAACTTTTGTTGTCTTTCTACAACCGAATAAACCAAGATGAATTACAAATAAAGCCTCGAACTCTTTTAATTTCTCCTTTGCATAGAGTTTGATTTGGTTCACTGTCAAATTTAAGTCTAATGTTTAAGAATTTGCATGAGGTAGAATATATTCTCAAAAGCAAAATGCCTTGAGATAGAATTGTATCTTAGCAACCTAAAATTGGTAGTTCTTACCACTAAAATAGAAAAGACAAGCGATTCCAAATTGAAAGACATTATAAAATTTCATAGATAAATAAACTTCTAATTCAAGTAAAACAAAAGTTGCAATGAAAAACAAAACTTAAGAGTATTTATGATGATGAGTTGATTATTATAGTGGGTAAGTTTTAATAATCTGGAGACATTTGAGGCAAAGTGTTAGTTATTATAATCTTAGGTTATTATAATTGAGTTGAATATTATAGTAAATTAGGGTTTTGAAATAATGTTAGTTATAGCTAATTAGAGGTATTCAAATAATATTTACTGTAGCAAGAGTAGATTATTATAGTCTTGAGATAGTTTTTGTCCCAAACGCCCCTTGTATATTATAATTATTTGTGTCCAGGGTACAAACTATTATAATATAAAAAATAGTAAATACTGTAATTAAATAGGAAAAAAGAATAGATTTAAAATAAGAGTTATAATAATTAAAAAAAAAAGCAACTATTATAATAAAAATCCTAAAAATACACTTCACTCACTTAAAGTTGGAAGCCCAACCACCACTTGATAGATGGATAATCATAACTTTAATTTCTTTTAAATATATGATAAACTTCTAAACCACAACTCTTCCTCGTTTAACGCATATTTTAAGAATGACCAAATTTAAAGTCTTGGTTGAATGCTTAAACATGTATTAATGGAACAAAATTGTGGTCATTGCAGTCGAAAATAAGTACTTTTGTGTTTTAAACTTTGTTTTTTGAATGGGAGAAGGACAATCTTATGCATATCAAAGACAATAGACAGTACACGACTAAAGCTTTGGTGACTTGGAAACAATCTCACCTTTTACTGTGCTTCAGTAGATCCTTCTCATTTTCCTTGCAAAGAAAGTTAAGTTGAAATTATATTGATAACCAAAACTCCCTTTGAGCAAATCCTTCTAATGTTTTTTCAACTTCTACTTAGCACTATAAAAGTTTCTTTGAAACTTATACGGATGACCTATTCATTGGGTCTAAAATGTCAAAAGACTATTTTTTAAAAATAATGTCGACAAAATCCAATTGAAGACAAAACGTTATACACGTGTCAAACTTAAGTCTCAATGTATTATATAAATGTTTGGGTTTTATATTTTAGGGGTCATGTATCCTATAACGTGTCTACCCAATGTAATGCATGGTCAGCTTCTATTGGGTGTAAATTTATACTTAAAATGGTCAATTGATTATTTTTATTGATTAATTTTAAAACGATCCATTGATTATTTTTAAAACGGTCCGTTTCGACGCTAAAGGCCTATAAAAGGCGAGACCTTCAGTAGTTCATAATACACAGAATTCATTTCATAATTCCCCACTTTATTTTCTTCTCCTTCTCCATCTTAGCTTTCCAAGCAATGAGTTTAGAAAGGATGTACATTCCGATCGGAAATGGTGCCTTTCCAATCGATTTTCATTTGACTGTTTTATCATGGGACGACGTGACAATTTTTCAGACTTGCTTGTACACTTGGGCAGAGCCACGAAATGTCTTAAAGAGAGCGAGCTCCGCGACTCAGCCTATAACGAGTTTCTGTTTTGCATGTTTTACTCTTCGCTTGACCGCCGTGCCTTGACGGTTTACAGTTCGTCGTTCTGAGGGCCCTGCCGTTTCCAACAATTTTAAGACGTTTCCACATCATCAATGACCCTCAGTAGCAACAATGAGATATCTGACCTCAATCGTCCATTCCAATTCAAAGGAGCAAACTTCAAGCGGTGGAAGCAAAAATGATGTTCTTCCTCACAGTCAAGAAAGTTGTCGAAGCTTGTACCAGCGCTAAACTGATCGTCCCTTTAGAATAACCAATTGAACAATAGATAAAAGACGCTACTGACTGGGAGGAGAAAGACTTTTTATGTAAGAATTTCATTTTAAACGGTTTGATTGATGATCTGTATGACTACTACAATACAATGAAGACAACGAAGGAGATTTGGGATGCCCTGCAAAAGAAGTATGGCACCGAGGAGGCCAGGTCGAAGAAATATGCGGTTAGCCGTTATTTCAAGTTCCAGATGACGGATGACAAATCCCTGGAAGCCCAATCCCATGAACTCCAGAAGATAGCTCAAGAGATAATTACTAAAGGTATGCCTTTAGACGAACAATTTCAAGTTGCTATTATTATTGATAAATTATCCCCCTTGTGGAAGGATTTTAAGAACACTTTGGGGTCGTTTGGATTAAGGTTTTCTCAAGTACGAGGATCTCGCTGAGTAACAAAATGTTATACGATCGCCTACCTAATGTTATACGATTGCTTATCAAATGCTACACGATCACTGAACTCGGCTACATGATTGCTTATCAAATGCTATACGATCACTTACCCAATGCTACACGATCACTTATCAAATGCTATACGATCGCCTACCCAATGCTATAAGATCGCCTACCCAATGCTACATGATCGCCTACCCAATGCTACCCGATCGCTGAGTAACAAAATGCTACACGATTGCTAAGTGACAAAATGCTTCACGATCGCCTACCAAATACTATACAGCCGCTTACCAAATGCTACACGATCGCTGAGTAACAAAGTGCTATACAATTCTAAGATGGGTATGCAATTCCCCAATGCTATACGATCACTTACCCAATGCTACACGATCGCTTACCCAATGCTATACGATCGCCTACCCAATGCTACATGATCCCCTACCCAATGCTACATGATCCCCTACCAAATGCTACCCAATCGCTGAGTAACAAAATACTACACGATTGCTGAGTAACAACATGCTATACGATCGCCTACCAAATTCTATACAATCACTTACCAAATGCTACACGATCGCTGAGTAACAAAATGCTATACAATTTCACGGTTGGAAGGAAGAAAAATCGTGACAGAAAGCAGAAGAAGAAATGAAAACTCACACTTCTCAATGGGTATGTAGTTCCTTCGTTTGTGTGGGTAAAAGATATCTAAGAATTGTTTTTTCCAAGGTAAATAAACATATCCTACCAACCAAACATGGGCTTTGTAAATCCATTCCCATTCCCACCCTCTTTTCCTTTCAACCAAACGGCCCCTTTAAGGCATAAGACCAAAGAGTTCTCCTTGGAAAGTCTTATAACCCGGCTAAGGATCGAAGAGGAAGCCGAGAAGCAAGACCAGAGGGAGGAGGTGAACGCAATACCTAGGATAACCACCTCTACCGTGGTAAAACCTGACAAAAAACCTAAGGGTACAAAGATCTCCAGCAACCAGAACCAACAGAAAAAACAAAAGTCCCCTTCAAGAGAAACGGTGCAGTTCTTCTACTTTAATTGTAATATACCTGGGCACGTGGCTAGGAACTGTAGGAACTGGCATCGTTCTACTGGTCAGGCAAACCTAACAGAAGAACCGTTAGTCGCCATGACCACAGAAGCAAATGTGATCGGTGGTTGTGAAGGGTGATGGATAGACACTAGTACATCCTCACAACCTTAAGAATATTCTGTTGGGAAATCATCACTCCACGAAAGTAGCTGGAAACGGCGAGATGGAACTGAAGTTTACCACTAGGAAGACCCTCACGTTAAAGGATGTTTTGTACACTCCGAAAATACGAAAGAATTTAGTTTCAGGCTATCTCTTCAACAAAGTCGGGTTTACTCAAACTATAGGGGCAGATCTATATACCCTTACCAAAAATAATGTATTTGTAGGGAAATGGTATGCAACTAAGGGAATGTTCAAATTAAATCTAGATCTTAATAAAATGAAATCTTCTATGTATATGTTTTGTTCTATGAATATTTGGTATGCTAGACTCTATCATGTGAATAAGAATTTAATTAGTAACATGGTTAGGCTGGAAATGAGACCTAAGTTATCCACGAATGATTTTGATAAATATGAATATTGTAGTCAGGCTAAAATTACTAACACACCACATAAATCTATACTTAGGAATTCTGAGCCTCTAGATTTGATTGTTTCTGATGTTACCTGCTAAAAAACAAAAGTGATACTTTTGATGCCTTCAAACTTTTTATTTATGAAATAGAGAATCAGTTTAATAGAAAAGTTAGAAAAGTACGACTCGGACAGTTTTAATGAATTCTTTAACTCACATGGAATAATACACGGAATAATACACGAAAAGACCGCACCTTATTCTCCTAAATTAAACGGAAAAGTCGAAAGGAAAAATAGAACTTTAGCTGAGCTAGTAGTTGCTATTTTAATCATCCTTACCATGTGTTATGTCCTAAATAGAATTCGGAAATCTAAAAATAAAACTTCATCTTACGAAATTCTTAAGAATAAGAAACCAAACTTGTCCTACTTTAGAACATCAGGTTGTCTAGCCTTTGTAAGGATTCCTGACCCAAAAAGGAGAAAGTTGGCTAGTAGAGCTTACGAGTGTGTCTTTATAGGTTATGCCTTAAATAGTAAAGCCTACAGGTTCTATGATCTAGTGAACCAAGTGATCATTGAGTCAAATGATGCCGACTTCTTTGAAGATGGGTTTCCTTTTAAATTAAGGAATAGTGGAGACTCTGGTTCAAGTAGTATAACCCTAGTTAGAAATCCTAACCCTAGAAAGGAAACTGACCTAGAACCTAAAAGAAGCAAGAGAGCTAGAACCGCTAAAGATTTCAAAAATGACTTCCAGACCTACAATGTAGAAAAAGACCCTAAAGATCTAAGAGTTGCCCTATCCTCAATAGATGCCAACCTATGGCATGATGAGATGGACTCACTTGAGTCAAATAAAACTTGGCACTTAGTAGATCTACCCCCAGGATGTAAGACAATAGGGTGCAAATGGATCTTAAGGAGGAAACTTAGACGTGATGGGATTGTCAACAAATTTAAAGCCAGGTTAGTAGCGAAGAGCTTTAGATAGAGAGAAAACATAGATTTCTTTGACACCTTCTCCCCTGTCACTAGAATTACCTCTATCCATGTCTTGTTCTTTTTTGTTGCCCTTTATAACCTCGTAGTACATCAGATAGATGTAAAAACCACTTTCCTAAACGGTGAACTTTAAGAAGAGATTTACATGAAATAACCTGAGGGTTCTGTTGTGGTCAAGAAAATAAGGTGTGTAAATTAGACAAATCTCTCTATGGACTAAACAAACTCCTAAGCAATGGCATGAAAAATTTGACAACCTTATCCTATCTAAAGGTTTCAAGGTCAATGAAAATGACAAATGCATCTACCATAAGTTTGATAACCTCTGCACTATCTTATGTCTATATGTAGATGAGAACTTGCATGTCATAAATTATGTAAAAACAATATTAAGTGCGAACTTCGACATGAAAGACTTAAGAGAGCTAGTGTAATCTTAGGCATAAAAATAAATAGGTTTGAAAAGGGAATTTCTTTATATCAATCTCACTATATAAAAAAGATTCCAAAGAAATATAATTACTTTGAGGGTAAACCAGCCTATACTCCTTATGACCCTAGTGTCAAGTTGTTCAAGAACAACGGTGACAGTGTTAATCAATTTGAGTATGCGAGCAACATAGGCAGTCTTAGATGCATTGTTGACTGCACTAGGCTTAACATAGCTTATGTTGTAGGATTGCTTTGCAGGTTTACAAGCATGCCTAGTAAAGAGCATTGGAATTCTATAGAAAGGGTCATGAGATACTTAAAAACCCAAAACCTAGGATTACATTATCAAAAGTTTCCCAATGTCCTAGAAGGGTTCAGCGATGCTAATTGGAACTCTCTTTCGGATGTTCAAAGACTACAAGTGGCTATGTCTTTAATATAGCTGGCGGAGCTGTCTCTTGGAAGTCTAAGAAATAGACTATTTTAGCCCAATCAACAATGGAATCAGAAATGATAGCACTAGCGGCAGCTAGTGAAGAAGTAGGTTGGCTTAAAAGTCTGCTATCAGAGATTGCCTTATGGAAAAGTCGTTACCAACCATATTGATCCACTGCGATAGTACTGCAGCAATCGCAAAAGTTCAGAACCGTTACAATGAAAAGAGACGTCAGTGGGTCCAAAAATTTGGCAGATCCTTTAACAAAAGAATTGGTCAGAGAAAAGGTTTTCAAAACCTCAGAAAGGGTGGGACTCATGCCTATCAAAAAATGAATCACAGTAAGGAAAACCCAACCTATAGACTGGAGATCCCAAGAAATAGGTCCAAAAGGTAATAACTGATCACGAGTGATATATAATGAATCATACTAAACCAAACACAGAGTTTCATTCCTATGACTTAAAGTCTGAGCATGATATCCTGAAGCGTAAGAAAGGTTGAACGCAGTTCTTAATAAGATCTATACTCGAGATCTATACTGGATGACAACTAGGGTACCCAACTACAGGAGTACCCTTGATAGACTCACCTGTGTGAATGTGGAAGTGAGGGTCGCTTCCTATGAAATTTTTAGGCAAACTCTCTAGAGCATTCACTAAACCGGAATTCACGTGCTAGGCCTTAAAAGCACGGGCTTTCATACTACACCCTAATGACACTCTGTGTGAGATGCTGTTAGAGATAGAGTTCAAAACCAAGGGTTACTCTAGTATATTCTGAATCATCTACACTAGGTAAAGATTCAAGTTGTAAGACACCTTTGCTTATGCACAGTGTTGTGATGAAAATCCTTCTCTTCTCGTTTTATTTAAATTTCCAAGTTGAGAATTGTTGGGTGTAAATTTATATTTAAAATGGTCCATTGATTATATTTAAAACGGTCCATTAATTAATTTTAAAACGGTGCATTTCCAATCGGTTTTCATTTGGCTGTTTTATCCTGGGGACGACGTGGCAATTTCTCAGACCTACTTGCACACTTGGGCAGAGCCGCGAAACGTCTTAAAAAGAGCGAGCTCCACAAGTCTATAATGAGTGCGGTCATGGAAAGGGATGTTTTTATGTCAGCAACAAAAGCCCAAGTTCATGGAATTGTTGATCTTGTAGCGGTTGAATAAAAAATAGCCACTTCTATAGACGCAAAAGCTTACTTTGCTCCACTGGCACCGAAGCAAGAGAATGGACCTGAATCGTGCCTTGACGGTTTACAGTTCATCATTCTAAGGGCCCTACCGTTTCCAAAAACTTCCTATCTCTACAAAGGAGGCTTAGTATGAATCTAGGGACACAAGTTTTTTCTTCCGCATCTTTAGTTTTTTCCTTGAGAGAGAGAAGTTCTTCATTTCTCCTAAACAATTCAAGTAAGTTCATATTTCCAACACCGATTTTATTTACTTCAATCTTTCTTTATCAATTTCGACAATTAATTTATTCTTATTTTATTAACTTTCAATTTACATAAACTTTTCATCATTATTTCAATCACATATTACATTAAATCTTTGCCTCATTTCATACCAACATACTCATTCCATTCCATAATCACAATTTTCCATTCCATAAAATATCATAATTTTCTATTCCATTATCCATTTCCTCTCCATTTTGCCACGTGTCAGCCATGCATCCTTCCACCAACACCATTTACTCCATAATCTTCATGCCACACACACATCACGTGTCCATTTCTTTCATGCTTCATGCAAATAATGGTATCGGAGCCTAGTCATTTACCGGTAGAGTGTGTTAATTCAATTGCATTAGCATTAAATTGTCATTAAGTCTTTGTCTTAATAATATTCTAATTATCCTTTGTAGTAATAATCAAGTTCACTGGTTAATTCTATTGGATAACGCTTTGGTAAGCCTTGTGTTCCCGGTAATAGAATCGTAAGACCGTTGGTAAGCTCGGTGTTCCAGTGTTGTAGAATTTTCAGCATCCTGATTATTTGTCATAATAGATGACTAGAATTATAATAGGACTTTAAGCATTAAAATTTTTAATGTCTAAGTTAATTGGAAAAATGCTCTCTAAAGCCCATATTACAAAGAACTCAAATTTAATTGAAGATTATTCAAATGATTCTCAACCCTCCATAGTGAATAGTCAAGAGCTTCAAATAGCAAAAATAGAGAAAACCCTCCATAATTGGAATATACCAAAAGTAGATATTAAAACCATCTATCAAATAGAAAAATTTGATTTTCTTCAAGATTATAGAATCAAAATCACAAAACAATTAATCACAAAATACATTAACACTTAAATTTGCAAATTCGTTGTCCTCCTCTTCTTCTTGAATGTTTGATGTATTTTCTTCTTGGCTGGTAATAGATGGAGACAAAATTTGTTAAAAGAATAATATTGAGCTCTTCTTCATTTGATACTTGTGCCATTGCAGCCATCAGTCTTGATTTTTAAGTAAAAAATTGTGGATTCTTTTGTAGGTTTGACTTCATGTTGTGGGGACAGATGGAAAACCATTTTTCCACCTATTTATTGGGTCCAAAATATCAAATGGCCAATTTTTAAAAATAATATCAATTGACCATTTTCTGACATCATCGTCATACCAAATTACGTAAATAGCCTCACCACTAAAAACCAAGCAAAACTAAAAACTATTCAAAGGTAATAACTTTGTATCGCTCATAAGCTCCAGACGGTCTTGCTATGTTTGAAATCCATCATTTGGACTTGCAAAATCTTCCACTGTCGCCGACAAATCGAATCTGGTCGGTAAGTGATTTCAATCTGTGCCAATTATGTCTTAAACTGATGGGTAATGGGGAAAGGGTGGATTGTTTTGGAGTTTAGAAATACTATGAACCTATGAATTTTTTTATTATTTTTTTTGTTTTCAATGTGTTTTAAAGTTGAAGACGAGTAAAAGAGAAAATGTGAACGAGATAAGTGAGAGTGAAATCGGCAAAAGTGATAACAAAGAAAGAGAGACTAGCGACACAATGTCCAGCGAGAGTGGTTCTAACGAGACTTAAACAAACTGTTGTGTTTACAATTTTTTCTTCGGAAGGAATTACTGATTGAATCTTTATTTCATGAGGGAATGATTTAAGATGTCAACATGTTTCAGAATATCTGTAGTCGGCCGATTTTCCAGTCAAGTAATGAGTTTGGCCCATATTACTAATGCGAACAAGACTGTGACGAATTGATTGAACCGTATTCGTGGGTTGAGTGCGATGTAAGTTTCCTAGTCATGATTCTTTACAATTGAATACCTTGTACTTTGACTGACATAGTAATTTTTTGTGCAAACTTTATTTCATTTTATAAAAGAAAACTTTTATAATTGACCTAACATGTGCACGCACAAGTTCATCATTTTGCCAATAGGAGTAACGGTGAACTTTGATATATTTTGTTGTGCACAGACATTTTGCTATGATATAATTTGTTACTTAACTTCTCATTTTATTTTGTAGAGTCACCTTAATGCTCGTAGCAGGGTATTTAAACAAATAAAGAATAAGAAAATACTAGAGTTTGGCCTAGTATGGGAGGATGAAGACATGTACAAGGACTACGTCATTGGTAAATTCGATGTCAAATGGGCAGATGTGGATTTCATATATACGGCAATGAACATCAGTGATCACTGGATAATCCTTACAATGAACATTAACAAAGATCATACATTCGTGTTCGATTCACTTCCATCATACACACCAATGACGAAGCTGGAGACTTGGCTAGAGCCATTGACTACCACAGTACCATCCCTATTTCACTATTGTGATGTGAAATGTTCAAAGTCGGACCTATCCACATCCCGTTGGAAAATCACTCGACCTATCAACACCAATATACAACACAGGTCAATTGTTTCATCTTTGCAATAAAATTACTAGAACATTTGATGACTGGTGTTCATCCTTTCGTAACCACTCAAAAGAGAATGAGTGAATATAAGATATAGTTAGTATGTCAATTGTGGGCGAACACTCCGTATTTTTTATGTGTATAAAACATGTACTTTTATATATTTTTTATGTATGTAAAATACGTATCTTTTATGTATATAAAACTTCATTGGAATTTGTTACTTTATCCGACTATATATCTTTAAAGAGCGATACTTTGAGAGAGAGCGGGGCTTTAAGGAGAGCAAAGAGTCTATACATGAAACATGAGTATGCATGAGTTTATGCATAAGCATGAGTGACATTGTAAGAGTATACATAACAAAAGCATGAGTGACAATCTGAAAGATCGGGACATACAAAGTGATGCATGAGTGACATTGTAAGAGTATACATAACAAAAGCATGAGTGACAATCTGAAAGATCGGGACATACAAAGTGAGTACATTGAGATAATTAAAGTGCCTCGCATAGTTATGAGTAGTTCGCTACACTTTAAAGGTTATGCCCATAATTCCCACACCTACCACATTTTATTTGTTCGCGAAATCCTCCTTTATATGGTATTCTTCTCACTCTTGGTCACCCGACTTGTGCTAGAACTATGGAGGAAGAATAGTTTTTTTTTACATATTCAGGAGGTCTCTTCCATTCAGATATGTGCCCGAGTGGATTTATAAACTCTACATATGCAGTCATTAGAGAATTGTATAAAGTGGGTCTGTTTTGTTCCCTAACAACCACAATTGCATGCGAACACAGATACCAAGTGAGTTGAATTCCTTACACGTGCATTCCTTCATGTGAAGATTCATAATACCGTTCAATCGATTATCACGCACGTGGACCCGATAATAATCAATAGTCTTAACCTGACATCGTTTGCCCTTATTGGCCTCACTTGCCAATCGGGTTTCACAGTAGTCAGAGTGCAACGTCGTTCGAGATCCCAAAAATTCTTACGTTCGTAGAACCACAATTGGAACATTCATCTAGCATGTCAATACTATGGGCAATAACTTATACTCTTTAGTTAACGAATCGAAACATTCCACACTGTTAGATGTCATGTTGTCATCTTCGTTCTATTTGATAAACCCGTGCCCACCTTTAAAGATTGTTGTCT
The DNA here is from genome assembly GCF_027475165.1 of Benincasa hispida. NCBI lineage: Eukaryota > Viridiplantae > Streptophyta > Magnoliopsida > Cucurbitales > Cucurbitaceae > Benincasa > Benincasa hispida. The sequence continues at coordinate 39,580 of NW_028325379.1, forward strand.
TTCGGATATTTCATGACAGCACCATCTCGAAAACTATACTATCCTTAAAATTTGTAATTAGATTTTATTCGATATGTCACGTGCGCAATCCATGAAATGTCGTGGAAAAAAATGCACGAATAGCATTGCTGATAGATACCATCTGATCAGACAAATACTTATTGGGCTCTCCGATAGTGCATTTCAAATTCGACATTAACCATTCCATGATCGATCGATTTCATTGCCCACTATTGAATATACTAGTGGATATACTTGATTGTTCCAATCCATAGAAACTACAACCAACATGATCCCTTTGTACTTTCCTTTCAAGTACGACCCATCAACAATTATCAAAGACCGACAGCTTGCGAAACCTCTAATACAAGGCCCTAATTCCATAAACATATACTTGAAATGCACATCATCTTCAAGTTCGATCTCAAACACTGTACTCGGATTCTCTATTTTTAACACTTCCCTACAAGCATGTAGTATGACGTATGAGTATTATAGAATATCTCTAGTGAAATCATATGCAGCTTCCCCTGCACGCCACGCATTATCGTAACTTATGTTCACGTCGTAATCTCTCTTTATATCCTCAACGATATGACGAGGTTCATATATACATCCTATGCCGACATTAACCATTCCATGATCGATCGATTTCATTGCCCACTATTGAATATACTAGTGGATATACTTGATTGTTCCAATCCATAGAAACTACAACCAACATGATCCCTTTGTACTTTCCTTTCAAGTACGACCCATCAACAATTATCAAAGACCGACAGCTTGCGAAACCTCTAATACAAGGCCCTAATTCCATAAACATATACTTGAAATGCACATCATCTTCAAGTTCGATCTCAAACACTGTACTCGGATTCTCTATTTTTAACACTTCCCTACAAGCATGTAGTATGACGTATGAGTATTATAGAATATCTCTAGTGAAATCATATGCAGCTTCCCCTGCACGCCACGCATTATCGTAACTTATGTTCACGTCGTAATCTCTCTTTATATCCTCAACGATATGACGAGGTTC
>NW_028325380.1:0-7167 GCF_027475165.1 Benincasa hispida
GAGACTTACCATTATTAGCAAGACTTAGCATAAATTTTAGCAAGACTAGGCCGAAATTAACGAGATTTGAGTGACCAGCGAGATTTACACAATCCTTATCTCGCTCTCGCTCCCTTGGGTGAGCTGCTTGCTTCATCTTCCCAACCAGCTGCCTGCTTACGCAACAAATTCCTATTTCAAATTCAAAATTTTATAACTCGAAATTCAGAAATCATTTCAAGAAACTTTCTTCTACAAACTTTTTCAAAATTGAGTAACTATCTTACCTTAAAATTTCAGCACTAAATTCGTCGTGGTTTGGCCTGGAGCTTTCAATATTTACTACTGGCCCCGATTATTCCGAGAACTAGACTCTTCCAGCTTTCAAATGGCACCAATTTCACTTGGATCGCACGAGTCAGTTGTCTAAACTGAGTCTTTGAACTTCTTCTTCCTTTTTATTCAAGTGAATACAATCTCATGCATGAAATCATCGACTGCCACCTTGCCCACTAATGAGTTTAGTGCTGTTGGCCGAGAAAATTTAATTTAAGTATAATTAATTAATTTTTTTTTAACCTAACTTCTTCATTCCTGTTTTCTTCTTTTCTTCCTTCTTCTCTTCTTCTTTCTTACTTCTCTGTATTAAACCATAAATTTCACTTATTACTTATTTAACATAATATCCTCATGGCTAAACATACTTATGTAAAGAATGTAGGATTCAAGGTTTACACGATGAGTGACAGCGAGAGATACGTGATGAGCGACAGCGAGAGATCACTAGACAATGGAGCTATGTGATGGGGCCTAAGTGCTATGCAATGGGCATGGGCACTGGACGATGAGCAACAATGAGAGATTTACTAGGCGATAAGCTATTCGATGAGTGTAAGAGCTACACGATGAACTAGATGATGGTCCAAGTGTCTATGTGTTATTGAGGCTTGCGGTACACAAGGCTGATGGATTCACCCTGACAAATGGCTAAACCGAGAAAGGGTTGAGCTTGAGTTAGTAGGAGGTGCACAAATAGAGTTTCATGCAAGGGAGATTTATGCATGAGGAAGACAACTAAAACTTCATGAAAGTAGGTGAGTGGCATGGAAGTAGGTGAATGGAAAGGAAGTAGGTGGTAGTAAAGCTTGGTGCAAACACTCCAAAAGTTGCTAAAGAATGAGGTGTCATGCTTTGTAGGCTTTGTGAGATTATGAGGATCAATTCCTAAAGCCTATAAATATCACCACAAAGTGTCTCTTCAGTTCATAACCTAAAATCCTCTTGAAAAATATTAGGAAGAGTGTTAGAGGGTAGATTTGGAGGAAGCTATGCGTTGATCATGAAGGGCATGCGTTAGTAGCAAGACCATGCATCGATCAAGAGGTTCCAAGAGAAGAAGATGCTGTCAAACAGTGAGGTCTGAAAGTAGCATCAACTTGGGACGAGGAGTTATCCTAGACTATTCATCCATTTTGAGTGATTCCAAAACCACTTGAAAGATCAGAGAGTCTATTTTTTAATTCAGGGCTGCTGGAGAATGAGCTCAAAGGAATCATGCTAGAGAGTGAGGAAAATATAGAAGGGTCAAGCTCTCGGGTAAGCTTGGGTCAGTCTTGATGATTTGAAAATTCCAGCCAAAACACGAGGAGTTCTAAGCTGAGATTTTAAAGTAAGCTTTCTGAGGAAAATATAGAAGGGTCAAGCTCTCGGGTAAGCTTGGGTCAGTTGAATCTAGAATTTAGGGTTCAAAAGGGAGCCCGAATAAATCAAGGAACTTCTAGAGAGAAAGGTTCCTACCCTACCAAGGTGAATGGTATTTCCTTTAAGTCATAAGCATATCTTTTAGAGTAAATATATATGCTTATGTTATTAATGAGTAATTAGAATGAGAATGAGAATGAGATTATGTGATCTGGGTGATCAGGGGGTCGAAAGACCTAGTTCCTGAGCGCGGAGCAGAACCTTACGGGACGGTTAGGGGACCGAGAGGTCTAGCTTCTAAGCCTGTGAGAAGAACCTCATATGAGATGGTCAGAGAGTTGATAGGCCTAGCTTCTGAGCACATAAGCGGGGATCTATGTGCGCATAGGGAACGCAGGAAAGTAAGTGTTTATGACTAGTATCAGCTTAACTATCTACCGTATGTGTAGGTAGAGTTTGAGAACAGACTCATTATGAGTAGTATCAGTTTAACTATCTATGGTGCGTGTAGATAGAGTTGAGAACAGACTCACTCAAGGCTAAGGTTTGAATGTAACATCGTAGTTGTGATATACTTGTTTTTTTATGAGTTGAAATAGACTCTAGAAGTTACCAACCACTCACTGAGCTTCATGAAGCACATTCTTTTCTTTCATGTTTTTCTTCCCAAGTAGTGAAAGGTAAGGAGTTCCAGGGTGCTGCTAAGATCAAGGTCCACCACGCCATAATCACACTTCGAGTTCTAAAGTTGTTTTTGTAAACTTTATAGTTAAGCCTGAAAGTTGTATAAACGTCATATTGTTTATAATAAAACGAGTTGAGTCAAATAGTTGTCCTATCCCTGGCTTAAAATTTTATGAGAGTAAAGAGTTTCAGATGGGAAGTAGGTATCACAAAAGGGTGGTATCTACGGTCCATCACACCTCGCCTCGACCTCAGGAGGTAGGCTCAGGGCGGGGTGTGACATCTTTCTTCATAACCCAGCTTTGAGTGGCAATCAGCAGTGGGTTCAACCATGAGGAAACTAACCGCTACATGGGAAAAGGAAATAATTTGAAAATGGTGAGATACTTGCCCAGTGAGTGACTCATAGAAATACAATTTGTCTCAAGCCTTTCATACACATTAATTTAAACATATAAACAGGCTACAAATAATCTCAAACAACTTACATATTATCATGCGTCATAATCAATCATACTATCGAACCTTAGTTGAGAACGAGCGCTCGTTGTACAAGCTCCCAACGTCCATTCATGGACGTGAGACCCATACTTCGGTCCCATTATAATGACTATGGCAAGAAGACCCATACTTCAGCCTCTCATATAGAACTACCTACGTACACGTTGAGTATATTAAGTACTGTCAACATTGTAGGTACTTCATCAAATACCTTCTATACCTTAGGTATCTGGTTTATTAGAATCGTAAATTCATAGAATATTTGAGTACAATAAGCTTACGAATAACACTTAGCTTTTTCCATAAGAGCATTATCACAATTCAACATGCATGCTTCACGAATTATAAACATCTAGTTTTCATTACCTTTCCATTCAATCTTAACATGTGCTAGGATTAGTAAAACTCATTTAAATAACTTAAAATATCATGTTTAAGATATGCCCTATGAATCCTTTTAAAACATAAGTATAAATTTTAGTTGCTTGGAAAACCCATGAATGTTAGCATAAAATTCATTTAGAACACATGTTCTTTATATATATATTTTTAAAAAAACATTTAGTCACTCATGGGTTTTTAGGCTTGAATTTTTCCTAGACTTGGTAGGCCTCTCCAATAGAAGTTGCTCCTACACATAAAAATAATAATTTTAGTTACTACTTCGGTCTCCCTTTTGAGACTACTCTTTTTAACCAAGCTCATACTTAGCAAGAAGTTGCCTATTCACCCACAATTTTCAGATTCAAATTCTAACGTCAGTAACTTGAAAATCATAAATCATTTTAAGAAAGTTCATTTTTCAAAACATGTTCAGAATTTTGTTAAAAATGTTACATCAGAGTTTCAACGTAAAACTTCTTGTGGTTTAACCTGGGACTTTAAATCTCTCCCGATGGACCTGAACTGCAACTTCCTGCTTGAACAAAGATTCTAGGTTTAAATTCCAAAACATGTAACTCGAACCCCCGACCTTATCTTACAAAAGTTCCTTCTACAAACTCGCTTAAAATGGTGTTAATACCTTAAAATTTTAGCTTAAAAATTCAAGTGGTTCAGCCTAGATCTACGATTCTTCGTCGAGTGCCCGGAAATGCCTGAAAATGAACCTTCATCGCTTCCTTCCCCCTCCGACCCTATTTCTGGTGAGAACTCCTTTCCAAAGGTTTGATTAAAGGAACTAGACTCATAGATCTTTCCAACGGTACCAAGATCGTCTGATTTGCTCGAAGGAATAGTCCAGAACGAGTTCTTGAATTTCTCTTCCCTTATTATACTAACGCCCAATAATTTTGCATGAAATATTCTAAGCCACCTCTCCTACTAGTGGAGATTAAGGGCCCAGATTAAGCCATCTTTCTAGATAACTAAAATAAAATTTTAAAATTGAGTGTTTCGAGCAAACTCGATCCTCGCTATGAAAACTCGATGGAGAAGGGTTATTACTCGATGAAAATTTCAATGGCTCTCTACTGAATACTCGATTGGAAGGAATCGATACTTGATGGGATGCTCGATGCTGAATGGCTTGCCTGATGCACATTCCTTACTTGATCCCTTGTACTCAAGGCGTGACCCTTCCGTGATTGATCATACTCGATGCCCGATCCTTCCTCGATCGCTCACACTCGACTTTCGACCCTTCCTCAATCGCGTACACTTGATGCTCGACCCTTCCTTGATCGTTTATACTCGATGCTCGACGATATTTACTTTGTGCCTGCCTTAGGCTAACTCGATGCTCAGCCACCATTCTTCTCGGCCAACACATAGCCAAAAATTATTTTTGCAAGGCTAGATTAATAAGTATCCAAGAGCTAAGTTCCCCAACTTAGACATTTTTCCTTCTTCAAACTTATTCTTACATCAAAACCCACAATTCAAATCTAGCTTAAATATTTAACCAAATTACTTTTCTTAACTAAAAGAATAAATATAATTAAAAAGGAAAAGTAAAGTGTGGGTTTTACAATTTTTTAGACTAAATTTAATTGACCCATAATGTTTCAAATCCTTGATTCACATTTTTGGAGGTCGTTCGCATACTATCCAATAAGTTCAAGAACGTTGGTATGCTTTTGGTAAGTATTAAGGTTTCAAAACCCTTTGGATTCACTTATCTTCTTGTAATTTTGGATTTTACCCCTTAATTTCGTGTTCAATTTGGATTCATGTTGAATTGGAAAGTTGGAAGTGAATTTCGACCAAATTACCCTTTGGTACGTTGTTCACATACAGTTTCAGAGAATCAGTATTTGGGAATTAAGACTTAAATGTTAAACGTGAAATTTGGTTTATGTTTTAGGATTTGATGCAAATTTTATTGATGTAAATAAGTTGTTATATTTTGATATTATTTGGGCTTCATTTCATCGTAAATCACCCTGCGACTGAAATATCCTTATGCCATGAAATTATATATCAACTTGGCTAAGCAACATTGGAAAATTTCACATGTTATCTTTCTTACGACTGAAGAGATTTCGTGAGAAAACTATGAATTTCATGAGTTATTACGATACAACTCTATATTGTGGGACTTCTTTTATTGCATATTGCATGCTGATAATTATCCTTCCATCAGTAGATATATACACCCTAGATTGCATTTGGGTTCACAAGTTTGTATGCCTTTGCGTCCACCAGTTTTGTGTGACCACGGATCCACTAGTTTATGTGTCTTCATAATCACCAAGTTATATGAATGTATCACCAACGGTAGGATAGGTTTACTTGTTCACTCAAATGGCCATACATGTTGAATTTGAGTACACAAGTTCAGAATTGTCTAGGTATGGACATTCATTTGCATGTGACTAACCTTATCCTAATAGTCTTATCTTGTGTTTTCTTATGTTGTTTTTAAGGTGAGAGAAAGAGTGTACTAGACACTTGATGAAATTTATGTTATTTGGAAGAATTCCTTCGGCATAGTTTCATGTTTTCAAGATTCTTTTCGATGGTTTTATTTTGTACCTTCAAGTTAAAAGTTTTAAATTTATATGCTTTTTTCTCATTACATTTTAAGTGATCCCGAATTAATTTTTTTAGCATTCCTTAAATTATATTAGTGGTGTTTTGTTTTTTTTTTTTAATATGTTTTATTTTATATTAAAATGATTAACCAATTTTCTTTTTAAAATTCTATGAATGTAATTATAACCCTAGTTAGAAATTTTGGTAAGTTGGGTTGTTATATCGAGTCTGTTGGTTTAGACTTCATCTTTTATGACTCAGTTGTTCAATTTAGCTCCAATTAGTGCCTTCATGATCTTCATCTGTCCAAAATAATCTAAACAACTCTGAATTGCTTGGTCTCAACAAAATAAATGATTAACTACATTAGAATATTGAAATTAACATGAAATAAAGATATAAATTGCACATTTAAATTTTTTTATAAAGTACAAAATATGTGGTAGTTTGTTTTCTAAGTTACCTCTCTAATAAAAAGAAGCTAGACTATGCAGAATTATACTTTCATGTTTGTCCTGTGACTTACATCAATGTGTCCATGTTCAATTATTTTAGGTTGAAGAAGTTTCAACTAATTAATGACATGGAAGAAGATAGGATATATGGCTTTGTTGATGGAGAATTTTCCGAAACATCATGAAGGAGTAGGGTTACAATTTTAAAATTATTTTATAGAAAATACAGATAGAAGCAAAATTAATTTTCAATAACTATCCTATAGTATAGAATAGTAAAAGTATGCAACGAAAATTTTACAAAAGTTTAACGTAAATCCAAATTTAATTCACGAACCGTATATCACAAATAAAAAATCTTTACTATTTTTACATAAATGCAAACAGATTCATGCATGGAGTCGTTGAATTTATTGAACTTTACTATATTTATAAAAATGAAATAAATTTATGGATGAAATTTAATGTAATTTTTAGTATTTAAACTTTCTCAATCGTAAAATTTTTACAGCCCAAATTAATAAAACCATATCTGCGACATTTGCTTCTTGAGAATATGACGAAACTAATTTCTTCTTCTCCTCTCATCTTCATTGCTCTTATATTTGCAGGTTCTCTTTTTTGTTCCACAGATACTATATTGTCATGAATAACAAAATTAAATATCCATTAGGCATATTATGAAATTTCGCGTTAATGATTTTATGACTTTTACGAGCCTTCAGACTAATATCTCAACCTTTTCATCACATTGAAATCTTGACATTTTTATTTCACATAGATAGTGAAATATTTCGTCATGACAAGATATTGCTAATTTGTTTGTTTATTTATTTATCTTTTTATTATTACATAGTTGTATTGATCTTGG
>NW_028325381.1:0-3000 GCF_027475165.1 Benincasa hispida
CCCTAACTTAGACATTTTTCCTCTTCAAACTTATTCTTACCTCAAAACCCAAAATTCGAATCTAGCTTAAACATTTAACCAGATTACTTTGTTTAACTAAAACAACAAATATAATTAAAAAGGGAAAGTAAGGTGCGGGTTTTACAATTTTTTAACCTAAATTTGATTGACTCATAATGTTTCAAATCCTTGATTCACATTTTTTGAGGTCGTTCGCATACTATCCAATAAGTTCAAGAACGTTGGTATGCTTTTGGTAAGTATTAAGGTTTCAAAACACTTTGGATTCACTTATCTTTTTGTAATTTTGGATTTTACACCTTAATTTCGTGTTCAATTTGGATTCGTGTTGAATTGAAAAGTTGGAAGTGAATTTCGACCAAATTACCCTTTGGTACATTGTTTACATACAATTTCAAAGAATCAGTATTTGGGAATTAAGACTTAAATGTTAATTGTGAAATTTGGTTTATGCTTTAGGATTTGATGCAATTTTTTTTAATGTAAATAGGTTGTTAATATTTTGATATCATTTGGGCTTCATTTCATCGTAAATGACCCTGCGACTGAAATATCCTTATGCCATGAAATTATATATCGGCTTGGCTAAGTAACATTGGAAAAGTTCACATGTTATATTTCTCAGGACTGAAAATATTTCATGAGCAAACTATGAATTTCATGAGTTATTACGATACGACTCTATATTGTGGGGCTTTTTTGTGTTGCATGTTGCATGCTAAATCAATTTAGTGATAATTATCCTTCCACCAGTAGATATGTACACCCTAGATTGTGTTTGTATGCCTTTGCGTCCACCAGTTTTGTGTGGCCACGGATCCACTAGTTTGTGTGTCTTCATAATCACCAAGTTGTATGAATTTATCACCAATGGTAGGACGGGTTTATTTATTCACTCAAATGGCCCTACATGTTGAACTTGAGTACACAAGTTTAGGATTGTCTAGGTATGGACATTCATTTCTATGTGATTATATAACCTTATCCTAATAGTCTTATCTTGTGTTTTCTTATACTGTTTTTAAGGTGAGAGAAAGAGTGTACTAGAAACTTGATGAAAGTTATGTTAATTGGAAGAATTCCTTCAGCATAGTTTCATGTTTTCAAGTGTACTAGAAACTAGAAACTTGATGAAAGTTATGACGAAAGATTTCAGTTTTAAATTTATTTGGTTTTTTCACATTACATTTTAAGTGATCCCGAATTAATTTTTTTAGCATTCCTTAAATTATATTAGTGGTGTTTTATTTTTTTTTAAATATTTTTTAAATTTTATATTAAGATGATTAACCAATTTTCATTTTAAAATTGTATGAATGTCATTATGACCCTAGTTAGAGATTTTGGAAAGTTGGGTTGTTATATCGAGTCTTTTGGGTTAGACTTCATATTTTATGACTCAGTTGCTCAATTTAGCTACAATTAGTGCTTTCATTATCTTCATCCATCAAAAATACTCTAAACAACTCTGAATTGCTTGGTCTCAATAAAATAAATGATTAACTGCATTAGAATATTACAACTAACATGAAAGAAAGATATAAATTGCACATTTAAATTTTTTTATAAAGTATAAAATATGTGGTAGTTTGTTTTCTAAGTTACCTCTCTAACAAAAAAAAAGCTAGACTACGTGGAATTATACTTTCATGATTGCCTGTGACTTACATCAATGTGTCCATGTTCAATTATTTTAGGTTGAAAAAATTTTAACTACTTAATTGACATTACAAAAAATGGATTTAAAAAGGAAATGGACATGGAAGAAGATAGGATATATGACTTTGTTGATGGAGAATTATCTTCGAAACATCATGAAGGAGTAGGGTTACAATTTTAAAATTATTTTATATAAAATACAAATAGAAGCAAAATTAATTTTCAATAACTATCCTATATTATAGAAAAGTAAAAGTATGCAACGAAGATTTAACAAAAGTTTAACGTAAATCCAAATTTAATTCACGAACCGTACATAACGAATAAAAAATCTTTACTATTTTAAATAAATGCAAACGGATTCATGCATGGAGTCGTTGAATTTATTGTACTTTACTATATTTATAAAAATGAAATAAATTTATAGATAGAATTTAATGTAATTTTTAATATTTAAACCTTCTCAATCGTAAAAATTTTTACAGCCCAAATTAATAAAACCATATTTGCGACATTTTTTTTTGAGAATATGACGAAACTAGTTTTTTCTTATTCTATCATCTTCATTGCTCTTATATTTGCAGGTTCTCTTTTTTGTTCCACAGATACTATATTATCATAAGTAACAAAATTAAATATCCATTAGGCATATTATGAAATTTCGCGTTAATGATTTTATGATTTTCACGAGCCTTCAGATGAATATCTCAACCTTTTCATCACATTGAAATCTTGACATTTTTATTTGACATAGATAGTGAAATCTTTCGTCATGATAAGATATTGCTAATTTGTTTGTTTAATTATTTTTCATTTTGTTATTGTATAGTTGTATTGATCTTGGTGCCTGAAGGAGTGTCAGCTACCCAAAGATGTCAAGATATATTGTATAACAGAGGATGCATTCTTGATGACTGCGAAAAGAAATGTTGGGAGAAACATCATAATATTTCACATCAATGCATTCCAACTAACCCTACACAAACCATATATGCTTGTTATTGTTTCTATGATTGTGGTACCAAAAATTGATTTTGTAGCCTTCCTAATTTTGTGTAATGTTCCTCGTAAACTTCTAAAATAATACAAGACATTTTCCATAATCTTTGTCCATTATTTCTTACACACTTTTAAATGGAATGGATTTAAAATGAATGTTTCTATGTCAATATTATATTAGATTTTATTTATGTGTCAAATTTTACTGATCCCCATGCCTAGAACATTTAAGTCTTGTTGGCCTACAAAATTTGTCTCAATAAATGGATGAAACATCTACGATGATTAGTGAGGAATGTGCCTAGTTATGCTCTCCAATCA
>NW_028325382.1:0-2690 GCF_027475165.1 Benincasa hispida
ATAAGTACCTTTAGACCAAACTCCGTACAAATTTTTAGTCATAGCAGACTTCCACTTATAGAAATCCAAAGTTCGTCCTTTTCGGCCTATTTCTCGACCTTTTGTGCCTATGTTTGTCCACAATGGTACAAAACTACTTTCCAGTGTTCATGAGTTCCTTTTGAACCAAACTTCGTCCAAATTTTAGCAAACTCACTTGTAAAAATCAATAGTTTATCCTTTTTGGACTCTTTCTCAACCTTTTGTGCCTAAGTTCATCCACAATGGTACAAAACTACTTTCAAGGGTTCATAAATACATTTTGAACCAAACTTCATCCAAAATTTTAGTCATAGTAGACTTGCATTTGTAGAAATCCAAAGTTCGTCCTTTTCAGACTTTTTCTCGACCTTTTGTGCCTAAGTTCGTCCACAATGGTTTAAAACTACTTTCTAGGATTCATAGAACCAAACTTCGTCCAAATTTTTAGTCATAGCATATTTCCACTTGTAGAAATCCAAAGTTCGTCATTTCTAGACTCTTTATCGACCTTTTGTGCCTAAGTTCGTCCACACTGGTACAAAACTACTTTCCAGGGTTCATAAATACCTTTTGAACCAAACTTCGTCCAAATTTTTATTCATAGCAGACTTCCACTTGTAGAAATCCAAAATTCATTCTTTTTGAACAAAACTACCTCCAGGGTTCATAAGTTTCTTTTGAACAAAACTTTGTCAAAATTTTGACTTGGAGCCCATTTTGAAAAGTAGAAACCTGAAGTCATCATTTTTGGACTCCTTCTCGGCCTTTTATGTCAAATTTCATCCACAAACATACAAAAACTGCTCTATAGAGTTCATAAGTATCTTTTGAACCAAACTTCTTTCAAATTTGGTCTTGAAATACATTTCGACAAGTTGAAACCCAAAGTTCGTTCTTTTCAGATTCTTTCTTGACATTTTGTGCCAACGTTCATCCTTTCTAGTCTCTTTCTTTACCCTTTGTGCCAAAGTTTGTCCACGTAGGAACAAATTGTCTTTCTCGGGTTCATACGTACCTTCTTGACTTAACGTCATCCAAATTTTTAGTCATAGCAGACTTCCTCTGTAGAAATCCAAATTTCTTTATTTTTATACCCTTTCTCGACCTTTTGTGCCTAAGTTCGTCCACAATTTCATTCTTTTCGGACTCTTTCTAGACCTTTTGTACCTAAGCTCGTCCACAATTGTACAAGACTACTTTCCAGGGTTCATAAGTACCTTTAGACCAAACTCCGTACAAATTTTTAGTCATAGCAGAGTTCCACTTATAGAAATCCAAAGTTCGTCCTTTTCCGCCTCTTTCTCGACCTTTTGTGCCTATGTTTGTCCACAATGGTACAAAACTACTTTCCAGCGTTCATGAGTTCCTTTTGAACCAAACTTCGTCCAAATTTTAGCAAACTCACTTGTAAAAATCAATAGTTTATCCTTTTCGGACTCTTTCTCAACCTTTTGTGCCTAAGTTCGTCCACAATGGTACAAAACTACTTTCCAGGGTTCATAAATACATTTTGAACCAAACTTCATCCAAATATTTAGTCATAGTAGACTTGCATTTGTAGAAATCTAAAGTTTGTCCTTTTCAGACTTTTTCTCGACCTTTTGTGCCTAAGTTCGTCAACAATGGTTTAAAACTACTTTCTAGGATTCATAGAACCAAACTTCGTCCAAATTTTTAGTCATAGCACATTTCCACTTGTAGAAATCCAAAGTTCGTCATTTCTAGACTCTTTATCGACCTTTTGTGCCTAAGTTCGTCCACACTGGTACAAAACTACTTTCTAGGGTTCATTTACCTTTTGAACCAAACTTCGTCCAAATTTTTATTCATAGATGACTTCCACTTGTAGAAATCCAAAATTCATTCTTTTTGGACTCTTTCTCGACCTTTTGTGCCTAAGTTCGTCCAAAATGGTACAAAACTACTTTTCAGGGTTCATAAGTACCTTTGGAACCAAAATTTGTCCAAATATTTAGTCATAGCAGACTTCCACTTGTACAAATCCAAAGTTCGTTCTTATCAGACTCTTTCTCGACCTTTTGTGCCTAAGTTCGTCCACAATGGTACAAAACTACTTTCCAGGTTTCATAAGTACATTTTAAACCAAACTTCATCGAAATTTTTAGTCATAGAAGACTTCCACTTGTAGAAATCTAAAGTTCGTTCTTTTCGGACTCTTTCTCGACCTTTTGCACCTTAGATCTTCCATAATGGTACAAAACAACATTCCAGGGTTCATAAGTACCTTTTGAACCAAACTTCATCCAAATTTTTATTCATAGCAGACTTCCACCTGTAGAAATCTAAAGTTCGTTCTTTTCGAACTCTTTCTCAACCTTTCGTGCCCAAGTTCATCCACAATGGCACAAAACTACTTTTCAAGGTCCATAATTATCTTTTTAACCAAACTTCATCCAAATTTTTAGTCGTAGCAGACTTCCACTTGTAGAAATTCAAAGTTCGTTCTTTTCGGACTCTTTCTCGACCTTTTATTCCTAAGTTCGTCCACAATGGTACAAAACTACTTTTCAGGGTTCATAATTAACTTTCAAACCAAACTTCGTCCAAAGTTTTAGTCATAGCAGACTTCTACTTATAGAAATTCAAAGTTCATTCTTTTCGGACTCTTTCTCGACCTTTTGTGCCTAAGTTCGTCCAAAATGGTACAC
>NW_028325383.1:0-16262 GCF_027475165.1 Benincasa hispida
ATATATATCTTAAATATTTACACTTTGAAAGTTACTAATTTAGTCTTTAAACTTTTATTATTTTTTTTAATTCACATATCTAATATGAGAAAATTGAAATTTTAAATTTTCATTTCAACGTAAAACTCAAATAATTTATATCTAATAGATCAATTAATGTTAAAAAAAAATATATGATAAATTGTCTTACTTCTATTTGTTGAATTATTTAATATAATGAATAGATGAAAGGGAACAATATTTTTTGAAAAATACTTGGGTGCTTCTTGTGCAGCCCAAGTTGCCTAATAAAAAACTACCACGTGACAGTTTTATATTTTTTCAAGAAAAATAATATTTTTAATTTTTCTTTACATGTATAAAAACAAGAGTATGAGATTAGGCATAGCGCTAATATTTTTTTACTCAACATAAGAAAAAAGAAATAAATAAAGGGTTGATTAGGCAGAGAAAATAGAAAAATAGAGAGAGGAAGTGGGCCCAAAGAAGAGGAGCAAGTTGATGGGATTCACATGAGTGTGGACCTTAATTAGGGCATTGTGTGAGTTTTACAAGTTCATCCCCCCTGAACTCTGCTGCCACCACCTCCTCCTCTTCTCCCATGCCCCCCTCTCCCTCCTTTTACACACAAAGAAAGAGAATCAAGTTTTTCTTTTTTTTTTTTCATTTGTTTGTATGTTTGTATGTGTGTATCTTATCTGATATTGCTCCCCACCCTCATCAAAATCTCCCATATTATTTGTTGTCCCTCCTCCCATAACACCAATCACATTTCACATTAAACTAGTTTATAGATAATTATAATAAATAGTACTTTTAAATAATTATGTGTATAACCACATTTTACAAAAAATATAAATATCGTATGATATATAGACTCTTATTAATAGTATCACTCATAGATTTTGATAGTAAAATTATTTTTATATTGTGTGATATAGTTATTAAATCTACATCCAACGTATGCAACGGTTGATTGAATAAATTTTCCCAATGAGAGAGAAAAACAAAGGAAGATAACTCCCACTCCACTCCCACTATGGGGAAAGATAATGAGAGATATGGGCGCTCTTGTGGGCCTAAACTAAAACACAAAATCTCTCCTTCACAACCAACATTGAATGAATCCAATTCATGGATATACATCACCCACCTATGCACATCATTTCTCTCTCTTTCATTTTTCACATCAATATTTCCTAAAACCTAAACCTTATATCCAATTCTATCTCTTTCCCCCCATTTTTCACATTTTCATCGTATATCTTCTCGCGCTCTCAACTTGTGAAGATTTAAACTAGGAGAGCTTAGAAAAAACAAGATATAAAGGCAAAAAAAAAACGTGTATTTGAAGTACAGATTTGAGAAGACGTGTGAATCTAGCACTTATGGTATAGATTTCCATCAATATCATGGTAATTATGTGATAAATATTGTAGACAAGTTGTGAAATGTTAACAAAAGAGGGAAAATAAGGGAAGGGAACATGAAGAGGATAAAGGGAGGAGGAATTAAGAGAGCACACCCAACAAGAAACTTCCTAAACCCATAAATGACCCATAAGTCTGATCTGGCATCATTTGATTCGTCCTTTTCATTCACCGATTTGTCTTATTACAACATTGACCCTCTTTTTTATAAATAAAATTATAAAAAGAAAATATTATGAATTTCCCAACTAGAAGTGAAAAGTGGCATTTTCCCCCTAATAGTTGTAAGCCCAAGTTGGGATTCTTATGAAAGATGATATCATCAAAGCGTTGGATTGGTCAAAGTCAGAGAAATGGAGGGTGGAGATGGGGAGAGTAGAGTAGGGTAGGGAGTGAGCGATCTAGTGGAACATTAATCTGAACTGTACGGAAGAGTGAGTGTAAGGGAGGGGCAAAATGGGGATATGTGGAAAATAGTTATTTTGGTGGGCCCAATGGAGGTTGTGAGATTCCAATCCAATTGGAAGGAAAAATATGTATACATAAATTTATATTTATAAAAAAAATTAAATAAATAAAAACTAGAAAAACATATATATTTGGAGTATGTATTATGTAATGTAAATATTGTAATGTAATATTGGTATTGACCATTGACTTTGTCCACTTAAATATTTATGCTTTCGACCCGCGTGGTTTCTCTCAAAACCGTAGACCGCATCCACTATTTTCCATTTCTTTTTTTTTTTATATATATATATATATATATAATTTTTTTTTTAAATTTTTCTTCAATTAAAATCCTGAATTGATAGATTTTAAACTTAGATTAAAAAGTTATAAGTTTGGTCATTACTATTATTATTCCACTGCTCACATTTGTAATATTCTAGTCACTCAAAGTTAATACATTACATGTTTTTTTTAATTTTGAATATTAAAATTTTGGAAACTCAAAATAAAAGAGGTCTTATATTTAGGGACCAAGAGAACTTGACATTTTTTTAGATAAATAAAGACCAGATTTATTAGTTGTTTTGAATATTTAATTTTGACCATATCGGTTTCTGCATTTTGCTGATTTTTCTTTTAGTTGATTTAGGACTCTTTTATGGCTATATTTAGGATTGAATATTAGCTGATTTTTTAGTAATTTATTGGTTCTATCTTAATGGCTCAATTTTTCAAATTGATGGGATCAACTTCTTTTTTAAAAAAAACAAAGTTGACTTAATTTAGTTAATTCATGGTAAGTATGAACTTTTGGGTAACTATGAATTCTTTCTTTTTCACTCTTATAAGTTCTAATTTAAATTAAAATTGACTTGCTTATAGTGAAATTAGTCTTCTCCTTCTTTTTCCTCTTTGGATTTGAAATCTACATTCTATTTTTATATTTAAATGGCATAGTTTATAATTATATATGAATATGATATATATTAAACTTCTCATATGTTATTCTTAAAGGACTTTTCAAGTGTATATATATATATAGTAACTAACCTCTTTTAAAACCAATTTACCATAATACACGACTAATTTAGGCCTGATACATTTATCCCGTAGATCAAGTACTTCAACCCTCACTCTTATAAGATGGAAAGAAAAATATTCTTTTAAAAAATATATATATTACTCTAAAAGTTCCAAATAGTCATTAATTTCTGTATTAAATTCAACAAAACTTCTATTATGCTATATTTATAATTTGATCATATCATTACTATTTTGTGATTTTTTAATAATGAAAGAATTGTACCTCAAAGTCGATTGTACAAACTATTTGTCAGTTCAACTATACTGATGTTAGCTATTATTTCTTGAACTAAACAAAGCATATCCAAATGGTTGAAGTAATTGTTATTTTGAATTAACTACTCATTCTAAAAATTTACTTAGAAGTGATGATTAAATTTTGGAAATATCAAACAAAGTTATCATTATTAGCCAATCAAAAAGGCATATTCATAAATCCCATAATTCAAAATCTTTCTTTTCATCGGATAGAGCTTAAAGTATACTATTTTAAGCACTCATTCTAATTTTGTCACGTTCTCTCTCTCTTAGATATCATTTTTCTATATATATCTATTTATTATGGCTTATCTCTTTTATTTATTGCCCCACATATGTATTAATCAAATAATTCCTTTCACTATGTCTATTTTCTTGATAGGCTAATACCCATTTACACATTGGTTTTCCTATTTTATAAAAGTATATTTTTTATTTCTCTTCATGGAATTTCATATTTTTTAAGTAAAAATGCGTTTTTAATTAAATCTTAGAGATGCATGTATAAAATTTTCATTTCACGAAAGTTTTTTTAGCACGATATTTTGGAAATCAGATTCGGGTCTATGCGGGAAAAAGAATTTCTTAAAAAATTAATAACTTTTTATTTGTTTTTTAAAATTAAACATATTTTTTCTATTTTTTTACCATGGTTTACATATTTCAAAGTACACAAGTAAAATTTTTAGCCAAATTTCAAAAACAAAAAGCAAAATTTTAAAACTACATTTTTTAGTTTTAAAAATTTTACTCATTTTTTAAAATATGGGTAAAAATAGATAACAAAGTAACAAATTTAGAGACCGAAGAAATATTTATAGATTTAATTTTTAAAAATTAAAAATAGAAAAAATTAAATGGTTCCTACATAGGACATAATTATTTGTTTAATCATACTTTATCTATTAGTCATCCAATATATATACATATTCTTATGCTAGGTAACTTTTAGATTTGTTTTGTTATTATTTTTTTTTAAAAGTGTATTTCCTAGAAACAGATTTTTTATTTAGAGATTTGGTTGAGATTTTGAAATTCTTTAACAAGGATATTAATGGTAAAAAACATAAAATTTCAAATATGGGTTTTTAAACTTTTAAATTATACTCTAAAAAAGAAGATGAAGACAAATGATGTGATATATTTTTTTAAATAATGTAATAATTAAAATGAATAAAATCTACTTTATTCATTCGATAATGCAATCTAAATGTGGATAAGTAGGCCAAAAAGGCTATTATTATTCTGCTGTAAAAAGCTTTTTTTTATAGGTATAATCGATATTATATTTATTATTATTTTTTATATCAATGCTAGTACATTTATTTGATATTTATCAAAAAGATTTGAATATCCACGAAAAGATATATTTATCAGAATATTAGGGATTTGAATCTCCACTTACGTACATATTAAAATCAATAATTAAAGATAATAAAAATTAATTCGTCATCTTAAAATATCATAAGTTCAAATTTTTTTTCATATTCATAAATTTAATTGAGAATGACAATATAAATTTAACATGACAAAATATTTATATGATAAAGACAAACGAAGATATATACCGACTTCAACTTAATTATTTCATATTAATTAAAGTATAACATAGTTAAAATTTATAATAAACAAAAATAGAGAATAATGAAATATAATTAAAGCATGAATGTAAATTGTTAATTATGAAATTAGAGAAAGATTTTGATATGGTGAGAATTGAGATAATCACAAAGAGAAGATAGAAAAGATGAGAGTGTGAAGGACATGTTGCAACTTTAATTTGGGAAAGTGCTGTTGGATTTTTTATATTTTATATGAATCTAGATTACTCCGACACCTCATTTTTTGTCGTTCTCTCCTGCTCTCATTTGCCCACAATTGCCACCTCATCTCTCATATTATTATTATTATTTTTTGTTCAAATTCCATTGGTTGATTTTTATTGTAATTGATTAAATAATAACAATAATTTAAAAATTATTCACCATAAAAGTAGTATTTAAGAATTACGTGAAGTCTACAAAATAAATGAATAAATTATTTAATGACGTGTCGAATAATGAAGAGTATGGGTAATTACTACTATGCTTGTACTATATATTTTTCTTACTATTTTTTTTAATATAATTAAGTGGATGGGAATTAAGTCTTCGACCTTTAGAAAAAAAGATCATGTCAATTATCATTGAACTAAGTTCACTTTGATTTTTTCTATTAATTTTTATTCATAGTGAATATGTTAATATATCTATAAATTAACAATAAAATTATAGTATTGATTGAATTTAAAATTTATTAAAATAAAATTGAATAAATCTCAAAGTACAACCATAGAAATGATAAGAACACTTATATTTGTTTTTTTTAAAAAAATCCTTTTTCTTTTCCCCTTATATTATATGTATCCAAGGAGGCGATCCCAATGTCAGTGAAAATGGTGGGGGAGATAAATAATAAAAGCAAATAGAGTTTATCTATGATAGTTATTGAAGATGTGCACGTTTTTTAATTCACATCCATCCGTTAATAACTTTTAATACTCATTCGTAAAGTTATTAATATTGCACATCAATATTGGAATGTAATGAGTGACTACAATTGTACATCAATATTGCACAAAAAGTAATGGTAATATATAACATTTTTGTGAATTGTGTGGTTTCTTCAATTATTCATTGCCTTGTTTTCCTCTCATATTTATTATATTATATATAGATAAAAATGGCATGGGAATGAAAATAAGAGAAGATATAATGTGTATAGAGGCAAAGTTCTGATACCCACGAGAAACAAGGTGAACTCCCACAATATTAATAAGCTTAACTCGAATAACTAATTGATAAACGATCTCAAGAAAGCTAAATAGATTTGGCTTGAAAAATTGATTAAAGATATAGAAGAAAGCATAACTTGTTCATAACTTCATGGTTTTGAACTCTCCACAACCTAATTGAATAAATTAGATTGAAAATTCTAAAACATGCATTTTGAACACAAGAATGCAAAAGAAAAGCATAACAACTTGAGAGATTCAACTCTATGAAAAATTCATTCAAATTCCAATTCTCTCTTTCAAATGACAAAAATACAACAACTCTTCAATTTCATACATGAACATTCATAAATGTATACATTGAATAAATTGATACATCTAGAATAATATGTGAATGAATCTGAACTTCCAAATTCATGAAGTCTCTTGGATGATCTTGAAGTTTCAAATGTTGCATCTATTTGTCAAGGTTGATGTCCTAAATCTCGTAGGGTCCTGTAGTTTGTAAACATCTATATGAACAAACTATTTGTGATGTAATAATATGAGATATTTTATTCACTACTGTCTATGAAATATGAGATATTTAAGTTGCATTAACCACAAACCAATAAACTAAGATCCCTGACTATCGTTGTAACTTAAGCATATATGTAGAGACAAACAAGTGGATCGTGCTTTAAGTGATAACCTAAATGGTTTGTAGTATATGGATAAAGGAGGGAAACCTTATCCTCGTGACACTACAGTGTGACCCGCTTTGTAGATGTTACAAGTGTTGTAAAGTGCTACAAATAGTTTGATCCTGACCATTCATGTATTAGACATGTGAGCGGGGTTGCTCTATACAAAGGAGTTTGTATAAGACTAGACCACGAAATGTTTAGTCTCATTATATAACGCCGTTCATGACAGAGACTTTCATTTCACTAGGATAACCATAGGAAATATGACCTTAATCCTAAGTAAGTTGGGACTCCTGCCTATGAGGTCAGTCCTTTGATTTGGATGGGTGCGAGGGGCCAAATCGTCGACTTAAACCTATCACTTTAGGGATTCGTCTGATTGGGGAGCTGGGAACTCAGCTACACAAGACGGAATTCACTCCTTCCCTAAAGTAGGGGTAAGTAGATAAATTGTTTCCTTATGGGCTGATTCCAGGGCTTGAACAATATGGCGCCACACCTTCTCTTGGCCCGAAAAGGATTTACTCATAGTAGACTACGATGGATTGTTCATTGGAGTAATAAGTGGTACTTAAGGAGTTAGATATAACTACATGGAAAAACAGTAAATTGGTCAAGCTGTACTTACGAGCGATTTGTGAAGGGTCATCGTACTGTTGATTGGTTATATTCAATGGACACAAAAATATATCTGTAGTGCGAATAGTGCAAATTTCGGTCTTTAGTGGAATGTCTGACAGTTAACGAATGATGAATATCGTGATTAAAGAGTTTAGTCAATTATTCACGTATCGTTAAAGCTTCAAGTTACAGGTCCATAAGGTCCCCTTGGTAGCTCAATGGATTCATGTTGAGAATCAGTTTTTGGGTTAATTTGAAGAGTTCATATTAACAAGAGAAAATTTGGTTATATATGATATAATTAAATTGATTCAATTATATTTGATATAATTGATTTGATGTATTAGATACATTAATTGGAGGAATTAATACTAAAAGCCATAAAGAAGAAAAAGAACTATGGTCTATATTTTGCATAAGATGTGGTATTAAAACTATAGGTTATAAATATTATATTTATTTATAATTAAATCAATTATAAGATAATTGGTTTCAGTTTTTTCTCCTAATAACTAACTTAGTGGGAAGTGGTAATCAGTTATGGTAACTGATGGATAAAATGAAAATTGTTTTCATTTTTTCATAATCAAATGAAATTGAATGCTCATAAAGAAAAAGTTATACGATAGTTTGAGAGAGTAAACGATTGTGCATAGAGTTTTTCTATATGATAGTTGCTTGCTACTAAACGATCGAGTACTTAAGTCTACACAATAGACTTCTGTCTTCTTCCACTTACTTAATCGTCTACACGATCGTTCAATTCCTCCTTCCCTCTATCAAATCCACAGAGCCCACAACTCCTAGATTCTCACACCAAGAATACCAAGGTAGCCTCGTGGTAGTGTCTACTTGATGTTCGAGGGTCGAGGGTTGAATGTTACTCGATTGTGTTCGAGGATTCTACAGTTCGTTTTGTTCACTGGTTTGTGTTTGTGCTGTTGGACGTTAGACTGGGTTGGATCGAGGAAGTACGAGAAGAAAAGGTTATTCAAGTGTATGTTCACTCGATCTCTTGTATTCTCTTCTTGAAGCATGCTGTAATTTAAAGTTTATGCATAACTGTTGTTGTTTGATTGTAAATGTGTATGCTCTTTTGCAATGGAATTTGGAACGATCTGCTTTCGCTCATTTGGTTCTCTTGTTTAAGAGTTCTTCAGTTTTCAACTCTATTTGAAAGTATAGCTTAGAAGTCAACATTTAATGTTCCAGCTCTAATCGTTGTCAATTATTTCCTTAGCAAGTGATCAACTCAATCTCATTTAAGCTAACGTGGCTAACCTTACTGTGAATCGAAATTCTCGACAACCTCCATGGAATCCAACCGTAAGTCTTCTACTACCCAAAATATGTCAATGCTTGGTTTTTACCACTCTCCTACTTGACCCCAACCCTCTCTGCCAAATGTTCTTGGCCCTCCCTGTTCGCAATATCGACCTCTAAAATGGCCTCAAATAATAATCGTCCACAATATCGAGTCTGTGGCAAACTTGGCACACTACCACGATCGCCATAACCCTCAATATCAAGCTCCTCCAAACTTTGCCACCTCTCTGTCTCCTCAAGCCCATTTTACGTATGTTTCTCCTCAACATACTGCCCCTCCTTATGTTAAATCTAAACCTATAGCAACTTCCACTCATACTGATGATGGTTGGTTTCTTGATTTTGGTGCAATTCATCATATAACACCAAACTTGGCTAATGTTCAACAATCCACACCTTATTATGGTGATAGCAAGTGGCCATCGGTAATGGTAAGTCTCTTCTTATTCAAAACATTGGTTCTACTATTTTACCTTATGTTATTCCTAATTAGTCTATTCATCTTAAATATGTCCTCATTCCTAGTTTGTCTCACAATTTAATACGTATAGGTCCCTTATGTTATGATAATCATATTTTTTTGTTGAATTTTTCCATGATTCTTTTCTTGTGAAGGATCTTCGAACCAATAGTCCTTTTCTACAGGGAAAACTTGATGGTGGATTATACAAACTCTTTGTTCCTAGCAGTGGTTCCAGTCCTGTTCAACCTCAAAATAGTCTTATCTTCTTCCTATCGACTTTTCAAGATGTTTTAGTTTTGCATTATTGTTTAGGCTATCCATCTTATTCTATTGTTAAATTAGGTTTATCTCGATGTCATATGAAGTTTAAAATGGCCAAAAGTCATCGTCTCCCTGTTCTGGCTTCTCAATCTACTATTTCTTCCTTCCTTGACTTGTGTACTTAGATATTTGTAGATCTTCTCCTATTTCTGTTATCAATGAAAACAAATATTTTATTTTATTTATTGATATTTTCTCCCGTGTTACTTGGTTATATACTTTGAAATTAAAAAGTGAAGTCTTGCCAACTTTCATTGACTTTAAAATATATGGTTGAAAATCGATTGTCCACTAAAATAAAGGCCCTTCAAACAGATGGAGGTGGTGAATTTCATCCCTCATTTCTTTTCTTCTATCTTCTAATATTATTCATCGTCTTTTCCTTGTCCATATACACTACAATAGAATGAAAACATTGAGAGGAAGAACAGACACATCTTTGGAGCTTGGCTTGTCTCTTCTTGCTCATTCTTTTGCTTTTTTGCTTTTTCATATTACTGTTATTTGATTAATCGCCTTCCTGCTTCTTGGCTTAATCATCAATCCCCTTACTTTAAATTGTTTCACAAACTCTCTGACTATAATAATTGCCTTAATCATCAAATCCACGGACTCTCTTAAGATTTGGTTGCACTAGTTTTTCGATTCCTTAAACCTTTTAATGATACCAAATTGCAGTATAGGTTAAGGGAATGTGTGTTTCTTAGATACACCACATCTCATAAGGGCTATGGTCGTAGTTATATTTCTTGTCACATTATTTTAATAAATGTGTCTTTCCTTTTGCTTCACCATCTTCTATGGTGTCTTCTTCCTCCTCTAAGGTTGATGTCTCTCCTGTTCCTTATTTTTTAATTTCCATAATATCTCCTCTTTAACATACCACTATTTGTATAATGGAAAAAAATTATTATGTATAAATGGATACTTAAGAATTCTATGTCAAACAAATTAACACCTTAAACACGAATTTCCTAAGTCTAGACTAAAATATTTTGCAACTCAAACAGAGAAGTTCTGAACTCAACCTAAAATACTCTGCACCAAAATACATACTATTCAATTCTGTAGATTATATCTCACGGATAGTGGCAAAGCCAACAATTTTATATAGGGGGCACTATATGCAAAAAAATAAATAAATAAATAAAATATATAAATGAATGTAAAAAAGTATTTATAGCTTCATAAATTAATTAATTTAATACATTACAATTTTCCTCTACGAGTTTTCATGTTTTGAAAACGATCCATGATAACTTCAGTGTCTAACTTATCAAATAAATCCTTTTCAATAGAGGGTATAAGACAATCATTCATCCATTGATCTCCCATTCAATTACGTAATCGAGTCTTCACCAATATGCATAGCAGAAAATGTTCTCTCTACAGTAGTTGTGGCGACAGGTAAAATGAACGCCAAGATGAGTAATCTGTAAACTAATGAATAGACTTTGTCTTTATTCGTCAAGACCATTTTTACTGCAAGATCACATATGCTTTTTAGCTCAACAAACTAAATATTTAAATGCATATCAATAATGTAATTTTGAAGTTGATTCTCATGCATAAAGAGTGATAAGGGTAAAATTGAGCAAGTTGACTAAATATTTTTCTATCAAAAGAAATAAATGAATTACTCGGATTTATACATGTCACACAGAGAAGCAATTCAATATTTGTTTCAGTAAACGATTATTCACTCTTAAAGTTGCATACCAATGACGACATAGAAACTTCAACACGATAATGATGTAAACTTGTAATTGGTTGAGATTTTCGCCTTTTTCTTCTTCGAATTAGAAATAGGTCATCCATTTTACGAACTTCAATATCATGACTATGAAAGAAATTAGAAACCATACTCATCAACGAATCTCAATCACTTTTTTTTTTTTTTTGCAGTCTTTCTTTACAAATTTTAACTAAATTCATGGCATTCACAACATCTTGATCTTTTCTTTGTAATGCTTGATGCAAGTCATTTTTGATTCCCAAGATAATTTTCATAAAATGTATATGAAAAACAAAGTCAAAAGATAGAATTGATCTTATAAGAGTCTGTGCTCCATATTTTTGTTCTAAAATTGATCCACCTTGCACCATTATCTCAAGTACATCAACTATTGAAGAGAATATTGTAATAAACTCGTTAAAGTATAGTAATGTGATCCCCATCGAGTATCTCCGGGTCATTTAATCATTATCTCCCGATTTAATCCTCGACCACTTAATATTTCACCATTATTTAAAGCTTCAAAAATTTCCATCCTATGTTTCTCTTGTAGAATATCTCGACATTTTACTGGCGTCCCAATTACATTCACCACATTTGTAACAATAAAAAACAAACCAACAGATTCCACATGATTTTTAGCAGTAGCTATAAGAACTAATTGAAGCTGATAAGAAAAACAATGAATGTAAAAAGCACATTCATTTTCTTTTAAAATAAGTGCTTTCAATCCATTAAACTGACCTTGCATATTACTTGCTCCATCATATCCTTGTCCTCGTAAACTAGCGATGCTTAACCCACATTGAGAAAAAAAAATCATCTATGGTTTCTTAAGTGATAAAGAACTTGTATCATTGACATGTATGTAGTCCTAACAAATCGTTCAATCACATGAGTTTTATCCACATGTCGCAACACAATTGACATATGCTCCTTTGAAGATACATCTTTTGATTCATCTATCAAGATAGAAAACTTTTTGTCACTCATATCTTTTATAACCATATTAACAACTTCTACTACAATGAAATGCACTATATCTTTTTTAATAGTGGGTAAAGTCAAATTCAAATTATTTGAGGTATTTTTCAAAGTCACAGCTTCAATATCCTTATTATGATTGCATAACCATTGTAAAAGTTAAAGAAAATTAAATTGATTTTTTGAATCATCTGTCTCATCATATCCATGGAATGCAAGTCCCTGTCGTAATAAAAGTCGAATACAATCAATCGATGTACCTAATCAAGTTCGATACTCAACTCGTGTTTGGTCAGACATCCAATTTAAAAAAGTCTCAATATGTTGTTTTTGTTTCAAAAGAGCCTCATATTTACCCAAACCCATATTGTGTGCACTATTAAGACCACCAACATGAATATGCAATTTCTCTTTTTTCTTCCACTTAGAAAATCCACTAACAAAACAGTCACCTCCTGACTCTTCAAAATCCTTCACTAACAAAACAATCACCTCCTGACTCTTCACTTACTTTTGGTCTGAGTAGATAGCAACAAAAACAAAATGCGACATCCTTTGAAATGTTATATTTTAGCCAACTAGAATATACACTAAACCAAGCTGGGTTAAATCGTCTTAACTTTGTACCAAAGTTCTTAAGTGGAAAAGTATGGTTTCGAGGCTGACAAGGACCTTTTAGCAAATACACTCTACGAACTTGATCTCAAATATTATAATTATAACCATAAATTTTGATTCTTAAACCAGGATCTGCGGGTAGTTCTTCTAGATTGAATTCTGTATAAGATCAATCAGAACCCAAAACATTTTTCTTCTTTGAAGATGATGCCTCTATTGTCTCTATTGCTGTTTTTCTTTTATAATATCTCACCATATTAATTTTGAATTAACTCAACATAAGTATCAATAATAAGAATTATATAGATTTAGACACATAAAAACTTAAAGTCTAAAAAGATTTTAAAACTTACTTGCCAAGTTCATATATACAAATGAGTGACAATAAATAATCCTCTAACTTGAACTCTAAAATTAATTTTAAAAACCTATACGAGTTATGTGAATGTAAAAAATAGCATGGAAACAAACGAAAATAAATGAAGAGTAATGTGAATATAAAAATTATGTAAAAAAAACTAATGATATAATAAAAATATCTCTCCATATTAAATTAGAGCTAACTCTACAAAAGTATTCACAATAAAAATATTAATAACTGTTATGTAGATTTAAAAATATAAGAACTAAAAAGTCTAAGAAAAAATTCAAACTTACAAACCAATAATATGATACATATAGCCTAATGAGTAACAAAAAAATTATCTTTTACAACTCTAAAACTAATATATATAATGAAAATTACGTAGGAAAAAAAAGTCAACATTACCTATTCAAGAAGACATTGTTGAGAATTATGATTAAAAACTTCCCTAAATTTTGAAGGGAAAAAAAACTTCCACAAAAAATAAAAGAATTACACTGATTTTCTAATTTTTTTGGAGATTGATTTGCAATTACAACCTAAAAAGCTAAAACCTACTTTATATTTTAACTTCATATTTGAATTTTTAAAAAAATCATACTTTTATTTCCATCAAGATAAACCAGTTCGGATATAGGAATCTCATTTTTAAGTCGGATTTTTTTTTTAAAGATAAACCAGTTTTTTAGCAAGAATTTAAAATTAGAGTTAAAAAAGAAGATTAGGCAAGATTGATTCAAATCTAAGTCCCATGCAATATCAGCCAACCCTTTAACCATTTAACCACAAAAAGGATTTGATGATAAATGTACATTTATTAATAATATTATTAATTATTACTTAAAAATTTATATTAAAAATACAAAAACCGATAATTTGAGGGACACATGCCTCCTGACTCCTATGTGGCTCCATTCTTGCTCCGGAGACAATATAATCAATTTTGCGTCTCAAACAACCCTTAATTTGTTGAAATGTTATAAATGTGATTAATTGGTAAAAAAAAAAAAAAAAATAATCGTAGCACTCCATCAAAATATATCATTTTCAACTGAAAAAAAAATGTATTCAATTTTTTCTCTCTTTTTTTTTTAGTTCAAAAACGTATTCAATTTTATAAACGAGAAACATACAGCGATACCCAAATGCCGTTGTCAATGACTCAATGTCATAAATAAGTTTCAGTTTTAAAAATAAAAAGAAAAAGGAAAATAAAAACCATACAAATCTTCCGTATATATTTAGGTTTTAATTATTTTTGTTATCTCGTTTTGTAATAATTTTATTTGTTTTTTTTATTTTTTTTTAATTTAGATTATAGACACTACTTTCACTTTTAAATTTTTTTCTTTGTTATCTACTTTTTACCAATGATTAAAAAACTAAGGCGAATTTTAAAAACTAAAAAAAAGTAGTTTTTTTTTTTAAAAAAATTGAATTTGACTAAGTATTTAATCATTATAAGTAAGAAAGATGCAAATTATTATAAGAAATAAGGAGGAAATAGGCTTAATCTTCAAAAATAAAACAAAAGACGAAATAGTTATCAAATAAAACTTAAGTGTCTGTATTTCAAATTTGTAACGATCTAGTCCATATATTTTAAAATTTATAACAATCTAGTCTCTATCATGAAAAACATCATCAAGCTTATTTACCAATTTTAATTATGTAACAGGTTAGTCTTTATAATTTAAAAACAAACTTGATTTGTAACTAGTTTTATCAATCTACATATATAAGAAATAATCTCATTAAATCTTAATAATATTTTTCATAATATAAACTAAATTACTCTAAAGTATAAATTATAATTTAATATTTATTAAATTTTAGAGATTAAATAATTACAAGATATAGAAGAAATAAATTTTTATAAATCTAGAAGATAAGGACTCAATATCATTATAAACGAAGTGGAATATATTAAAATAATTTCGAAATTGAGAAACAAGAAGAAGATTGATGATAGAAAGAAGTATGATTTTAGATTAGATTAATTAGAGAGATTCATTATCTCATCGTAATCTCGTAGTGATGATAAGGGTGAACAGTCAAAATTTGTGGGCTCCAAATATACTCTAAAGCCATAATTAATACATTAATTATCCTTTGTGTTTCTTCAATTTTTTTTAATAGTTTCCATATTCTCAAGTATATATGGAAAGTGAAATCTTAAAAAGTTGAAAGGAACCGAAACAAAAGAATTTTACAAAAATGTTTTTAAATATTCTAAATAATAACAATTGCTTTGCTTCATCAAAAGTTTATTTGAGGATGTCTTTATAAGGAATTTTGAGAATGCTTTTAAAAGTAATTGCGGCTAGCTAGGAATGTATATTTTTTTAAAGTATATATATATATATATATAATTATGAGATTGGGCTGCTTTTTTCTTTTCTTTTAAAATTTAATTTACAGATATGATTGGTCAAAAGAACTTTATAAATAATAATAATAATAATAAATTTGTTTTGATTTTTTAATTAATATAAGATGGTGGTGACGTGAGAGATTTAAATCTTTATCTTTAAATAGATTACTGATATACTTAGTAGTTTTTTTTAAATAGTAATATATTTACTAGTTACATTCATTTAAAAAAGAAAAGAATAATTTCAATTTGAAATAAGTTATTTTATCTTTATTTTATTTTATTGATTTTTTTTTTCAGAATAACAAACGTTATCTTAATATTTTTAACTAATGAAATGCACAATAAAATTTACTTTTTAAATATAACATAGATGATTTTAATTCTATTAATTTTTTTTTCTTTTTGATGATTTTAATTCTATTAATTTTTTTTTCTTTTTGCTTTCTTACAGATAATTTTCAAATACATGCTACTCAGATATTTTGTTCTGAAAGGCCAATTCTTAACAATTCTTAACATTTTAATATGTCAAAAAAGAAATTTGACTTTTTCCAACAGATGAAACCATCGAAAAAAGTCAAAAAAACTGTCAGGAAAATATTTCCGACGGAATTTTGACCATCAGCACTATCGTCAGGAAAACCTCATCGGAAAAACCTTCCCCGATTCAAGAAAACCTTGTCGTTGGGAAAAAGATTTTGCGATGGAACAAGGATGAAGTATTTCTGCAGACGCTAAAAGGAACTATCGACAAAAAGTATTTCTCCCCA
>NW_028325384.1:0-23686 GCF_027475165.1 Benincasa hispida
AGGGATAGGAGAAAGATGTTTCTCGTAAGTTGTGAAACCCGGATTTCTATTTTCCTTACTTAAGCAAGTGATAAAAGGAATTAACTAAGTGAAAGTTAAATCCTAAGTTAAGGGGAAGGAAATTTCTAAGTGTTAAGTAGATTTTCCATGAATAATTTAAGTTGAGCTTTAATTGGTAAAATTGCAATGAAATTTGTATAATAAATAGGTTGTTGAAAACAGTTAGTGTAATTGGTGAAAGAAGGAATGGAGATTTGAAAGGAGAAAATAATATTGGAAAAGTTGGGAAAAATTATTAAGTGGGAATAAATATAGAAATTGAGTACGTGGAATTAGTGTGGAATAATATGAAGATAAGTTTGAAAAATTCGGGGAAGAATACGGAAAAGTATGAAAAATTAGGTGAAGTACGAAGTAAGGAATTAAGGAAAAATATAGAAAATATTATTTTGGAATTATCCTAGAAGATCCGTGTAAAAGTATCACAAAGTGGTGAGCAAACGTGTAAGGAGAACAATGTTCGCAATAGCTAAGAGCGAGATCGTTGAGAATGGGATCAGCGAGATCGTTGAGAGTGAGATCATTGAGATCAAGACCAGCGAGACTGGCGAGGAAATGGGAGAGAGCGAGATTGGATAGAAGATGGCAGAGAGCGAGACCAGCGAGAAAGCTGGAGAGAGCGAGAGTGGAGAGAAAAGTTAAAGCTGGAGAGAGCGAGATTGGAGAGAGCAAGACCAGCGAGATTGCTGGAGAGAGCGAGACTAGCGAGAAAGTGGGAAAGAGTGACACTGCCAAGAGCGGAAAGAGCGAGAGCACCTATGCTAGCCTTGCTTTGTCGAATTCGAACGTCACACCCACGCCTCTCCTATGCATTGAACGGCCGAGCAAGCTTCTGGGCAATGTATTTGGACGCGTTTGGGTGGATTATGCATGTAAAAACCCTAATTTGAATACAAACAAAGCTTGAAGATGTAAGGGAAAATGTCAATTAAAATCTAGGTGTTCGATTAAGAGAAATTCTTAAACCCTAAGAAATTATGTTGAATGCGTTTGGGAAGAACACATTCAACCAAGATGAAGTCAGCTTACATTGATAAAGGGAGGATTAAACATTTGGCCATGCAGCCAAGTAGATGCTGTCAATCCCACGAGCAATTTGAAGGACTGTAAATAGGGAGTTGGGTTTTCATTTTCAAATCACACAAAAATCATAAATTTCATAGAGAAAGTAGAGGGCAGTGAGGGTTTAGAGGTATGTGTCAAATTTGGACGATGAGATCTTCCAATATACTCGTGCATTTGGAGTGATTCCAAAACCACTTGAAAGCTCTAGAAATCTAGTTTTCAGAGTAGGGCTGCCAGAGGCAAAGGCTCAAAGAAACTAAGATCGAGGTTGAGAAGAAGGCAGAAGGGTCAGACTGTCGGATTAGTTTGGGTCAGTCTTGAAGATTTTGAGATTCCGGCCAAACCAAGAGGAATTATGAGCTTAACGTTTAGGGTAAGATTCCTAAGACATTTTAGAATATGTTTGTAGAAGGAAGTATTTCAAAATAAGGTTCAGAACTATAAGTAATCTAAGTTGAAAGTTGAATCTCGATTCTAAGGGTGAAAAAGAACCAGAGGAGCTACTAGAGTGAAAAGTTCCTAAGAGTTCGAGGTGAGTGGCTAAAATGTTTTCGAACTAAAACGTTTTTAAACTGTTTTGATGCAAACGTTTTATAAAAAGCATGTTTGCAAAAATAATTCTCATGCCTACTAGTTTTCTAAAGTGGTTTCCAAGCAAGTTTGAATTGTGATTTGAACTCATGCATATTGTTGAAAAACTATTTACATATGTATATGTATTGATTTTATCCAGCATGATTACCGTCCTTAAAGTTATGTTGTATATGTGTTATATTGTACATGCTTTAAAGAGAAAAGTTGTTTATAAATAGTTTTGGTAAAATGTGATGTCGAAGTACAAGGAGAAGGCATCCACCCAACTAGATACTGAAGTACAAGGAAAAGGTATATATTGGTACTGAAGTACTTTTGAGAAGATACCAAGCCAACAGGATACTGAAGTACATTGAAGAAGGTATCCTAGTAGCTCGATACTGAAGTACAAGGAGAAGGTATCTGAGCAGTAGTACCTAATGTGTTAAGGTACTTAGTGTGGCCACAAGTGAATAAAGTCAGAGATTCAGCAAAAGGGTTCTCTCTGGGCTAGTAGTTGGTGTTGGGATTATTTTACCAGATATATAGTACTTTGATTTGAGAAATGATTTTACTATTTTATGTTTAAAACAGTTTTATATACATTACGCTTGGAAAATATTTATGCTGCAAAAGTTTATATTTCAAATAAAACTATTTTATGAAATTATGCATAACAATTTACTATGTTTTCTCGGTCACTCACTGGGCGTAAGCTCACCCAGTTTTCAAATGTTTTTGTTCCCCACCCCCCCAGGTAGCGGTCAAATTCTCTGAAGACAGCTCAGTATCTGCTCTGCCACTAAAGGACCAAAAGACTTGTAACCGTTTGCTAGGTGGTTACTGTTAATATTGTACACATGTTACTATTGTTCATATAGGGACTAGGGTTTATGGGTTTTGGGACTTATAAATCTAATGATGTAAATACTCTAAACATATTAAGTTTCTAAGTTAATAAATTGTGGGCCTACAGCCGTCCCGTTGCATATAATTTATATTTGGTATCAGAGTTATTCCGCAAGAGTTTTTACGTAGTAAGTGTCAGCCTAAGGGTTGATAACTACTACAGTCACGCCCTTCTCTAGGCTAAGAGGGTGATCTGGGGTGGGGTGTGACATAAGTACTGAATCTAGGTCTTGAACCAGGGGCCCCACCCTCTCACTGGGCTGAGAGGGATCTGGTTTAGTGACTGGATCACAAACCAATTGTTCATTAGAGGATTAGTTGGAATTTAAGGAACAAGATGTAATCTTGGGGGTAAAATAGACATTTGACCCGGCCATTATTACGAACAACCTGTGAAGGGTTAACTTACTAATCATGGTTATATCGAGTGGACATAATATATCTACAGTGAAGGGAGTGCAACTATGGACTTTAATGGACATAATATATCTACAAGTATTAAAGAAGTTGTACAAAGGTATGACTTAAAACCCTCTTATTATGGTATGAACATGCTTTATATACAGCCAAAATTAATGAATTAGAATACTTATTGATCCTTGTTGCTTCTGCTGCATACTGATATACTCCTTCAATTATCAATAAAGATGTTATTCAACATTACTTCAATAAAGGTTGGTTGTCATTGAATATATAAATTGCGCTTATAAATTATTAATCCAATAAACTAAGATCCATGGCTACTATATGAATACTTGAATTTAGGTTGGTTGTCTTATTCTGATAACACTATCGAATGTTGCCCACGCTATAGTTGTTACAATTTGTTGTAAGGTACTATAAACAAAGTGATCCTAATTCG
Source organism: Benincasa hispida (assembly GCF_027475165.1). Taxonomy (NCBI): domain Eukaryota; kingdom Viridiplantae; phylum Streptophyta; class Magnoliopsida; order Cucurbitales; family Cucurbitaceae; genus Benincasa; species Benincasa hispida. Next base: position 3,470 of record NW_028325384.1, read on the forward strand.
TTTATGTATGGATATGAGGAGTGGGGGCATTCTATGCAATGAGTTTGAGAAATAAGTCACTCGTACTTTATAACGCTGTTTATTGTTTAAGACTGACTATTTGTCACACCTCGTTCTAGATTTTCCTTCTAACCTAAAACGAAGCATGAAGACATTAAACATCACTTCTCTCTATGACATCTAACGTCCCAACTCTTAACATATCCTATACTAAAGATCGAACCCAGACATCTAAACCCATTTCCAAAAATAATCTATGTTCATTAACAGAGTTTAGGAATTTGATTCAGTTTAAATTACAATACTGTTTAAAGAGATTTATAGACCAACGGTAAGGATGATTTTGAACAAAACCTCCCATGACATGTACCTCACAAGTTCTAGCTGTACTGGAATAATTTCATATACATGCACAAACAATACAACATATGTTTTAATAACATTAGTGGCATTTGACGGCTCAACAGGCACCAGGAACTTGTCGCTACCTGGGGTGGGGAAAAACATAATACATGGAAAGCATGAGCTAAAGCGTAGTGAGTGGTAATTTAGTATAAACATAAATTTTCTCTTTCCAAACATCAATGAATTATAAAAAAATATTCTATAAATTGTTGGAAACATATATAAGATTTATTAATAGCTCAAACTCGTGTTACTCAAACAATGGCATGATCATATTTCATATAAATCACATTATAAAACATTCAGGCGTCATCAGAAAATCACACCGACCCTGTACCCGAATACTCGTTTACAACGGCGGGTTATTCTGGACAAAGAATGCGCCCCGTGGTGAAAACAAAATCACAAGGTCATACGTGCACGCAGAGCTACCTCAAGGCTAGGCATAGATACACACCATAGGCCTAGGTTACTCTGGACTCCCCGATATACTTTGGCCACATCTGACCCCGATGGTAGCTCCCTGATAGCCTGGGTGGTGCTACAGGCACAGGTTCCTCTGGACTTACCGGTATACTCTGGCCACATCTGACCCCGGTAGCCCCCATCACATTTTATAAATCATAGCATATTATCATATATAATTACATTCTATATCAAAACATTCAAAAATAAACCACTCACTGTTAATCGGCTCCTCCTAATAATTTTGGTTTCTCCATCTCCCGTTTATCCTGAAATTATATTGATAATCCTCTAGTTATGCTTCACATGACCATAATCCAATTATTTGAACATTAATCTTCAAGTATAACCAATTTCACTTAAACTTTGTTAATCCCAATTTGATCCTAGGTAGACTTTGCTTGGTAAAATCGGTCCATTCAATTACTCTCTAAAATTACTCAGACCTTAAAATTAATCTTCAATATGAACTAGTTCTATTCCAATTTTCCTTAATTTTTCTCATTAATCCTAATTAGGGTTTACTTCAAATTAACCCATTAATCAACTTCATAGTTGACTTAGATCCCAATATCTTCTAATTTCAGGTTTAATGTATCATAACAAATCATAACAATACCAATTGGATCCCTAATTATGCTTGAGAACACCTAAATTAACCTAAAATTAATTTTTCAACTTTTAATGACGGACAATAGATGACAGACAAGCGTCAAACCAGGAAAGTCAACTCTTTCTTCAACCTCCAGCCCATAAATTTCCAGATTTGGCCTCTATTTTTCCGGTGAGCGTTTTCGACTTAAATTCATCATGTTTTGGCCAGTTAAAGCTTAATTAGCCTATATAAACCTTTTACCTATCCTCTTAATTAACTTACCTCAAAGTTTGGACGTCCGAATTGCCCTAGATCTCCCGGAATTGACCAAACTCTCCACGGTGCCCCTGTTTTTCCGGCGCGAAGTTGCAGAAATTTTAGAGCTTAAATTCATAAATTCCAGCCAACAACGATCTGATTAAAGACCATAGAGTTCTAGAAGAATCTTATAAGTAACTTAAGTTTAAAGCTGGAGCTTTGAATTAGCCTCTAACGCCACGAATTTGCTAAAAACCCGAGCATTCTCTTTTTTCACGATAATTCTATCGCCACTGTTTTTCTTCGTTTTCCTTACTTTTGCGGCCAAATTTCTTCAAATAAAGCCTCCTACGAGCTTCTTCTTTACTTCCTATTTAATTTGGTTGCATTTTGCCTAATTTGCCTTCACATGACGACCCTAATTCGGAAACAAGTTTTTCATCTTCTTAGGTCGGCCAAACTAAAAAAAAATCGAAATTCCCTTTTTCTCTTCATTTTTCAGCTTCAGTTTCCGGTTTAACACGTGCCCAGATGATTAATCCTTGACCTCAAAGCCATCCAATAAGAAATTTCAATAGAAAGTACCTCAAATTTTCCATAATCTCTCAAATTCTCTTTTTTCCTCTTCCTCTCGGTTTTCATCATTTTCTATTAATTTCCTTTAATTTCCAGCACATTTATGCCCAATAAGCCTTAAACAAGCCAAACTCAGAAATTACTAAAATTTCACCGCTTTTCAAAATGTTGACTTTTCTTCTACTTTGACTTTGTCTATTTGACCGTTGACTTTGACAATTGACTTTCACCTATCCCGCATATGCAAAATTCATCATCGAATTTATTTTACATGCTTAACTAGGTCTGTTACCCCCAAATTATTCCTCAAATCCTTATTTCCTCTTCCTAAATGAAACAAACGTCAATCCAAATCTTTTTATTTTTAATTATAATCTTAACAAGAGATCCACATCAAACTTTATCTCGAGTCCCGAGTTCAATCTCAACTATATGCTTCATAATATTTTAAGAAAGAGTAGAAGAAAAAGGTGCTTACACTATTTCTCTTCGATGATCTAGGTAACTCGATCTTAATCCCGAGCTAATTATGAACTCCTGTTTATTCGGGATTATCCTTAGATTTGCATAGGAAAACTTATCATATGAGGAGGAGCCCTTGTGGATACTAGACAAGAAGGAGTAGGTGTTATGAAACAAGACGATACTACTGGTTAAAACGCTGTGGAGAAACTACATAGTAGAAGAAACAACTTGGGAGGGTGAAGATCGGATGAAAACCAAGTAGCCACATCTATTCTCCTGATGACGTTCACTGAATTTCAAGGACAAAATTTCAATAAGGTAGTCATAACTTGTAAGCATTAAATCTTTGTTATTTTACTAAATTTTTGTTATTTTACTTAAGCTTAAGTTAGATTTAAATAACTCATTAGGATTGATTTGCATGAATTAAAGTGAACTCTGTGAAATTAAGGTTGCAACTTGAGCGAATTTTAGTCGAAGTGTTGAATATGAAAATAAAAAGGGAATTTTTTAAAGGATATTGTTACTTTTTAAGGAGAACTAAGGCTAAATAGGAAATGTAGGGGAAAGAAGTTAAACTATGTGAAGGAAATTACCTAAGGATTGTAAATATAGAAAGGGAATGAAAGAGGTGTGAGACCCGAGAGGCATAGAGTTAGAAGTTTTCAAAATTGTTTAGGGAATTCGAGTAAAAATTGTATAATGTTAAGTAATTTCTTTTATATGAATTTCAAGATAATGGATGAGGTATGAGATAAACAAGATTTAGTTGGTTGAAAAGTTGGAGGAGGAGCTGGCAAGAAATTAAGTGAGGCAAGGAATGTGTTGCTGGTTGCATATAAAAAGGGAGGTAGAATTGGCCAGTGTTCACAACTCACTTTTGAAAACCGAGAATTTCTTTAGCCAAATCTCATAAAGATCAAAGAAGTAGACGATGGAGGGAAACCATGGTGAATCTTGATCGAAAGGTTGGTGAAAATCAAAGGATACCAAAAGCTGGTCTAAAATTCGGGCAAACCTGAGTATGGTGAAGATATGAGTTGATTTTTGGCCGGTGAAGAGGACTAAAAAGCTCAAATTCAAAGGTTAGTTGCTTTAAAGGTTATTTAAGTTTTTAAGTAAGAAAGTTGTATTCAATTCGGCTGGAAATGGAGAATTTTGTGCTGAAAATGCAATTGGAAACGAGGGTCTGATCAAGGGGCTATCGGCTGAAAGTTGAAGAAGACTAGCTTGTTGGAGCCTGTGGACGCATCGTTGGGCAATCGATACCTCACGCACACCCGTGCATTGTCACATGCGCGCCAACCATGCACTCCACACCCTTCTTGCATTCAGCAGCGTCTGTCCGCTCATCCTTTGCATTCAACAATGCTTGTCCATGCCTAGCGCATTGCAGCGTGTCGTCTAGCACCCATAAGCCTGCCCTTATGCGCGTTTTCTAGCACCCACACCCTAACCTTTTGTTTCAAAATGTTCAAGAAAATACCAGATGAAACCAAATGAAAATTAAGGAAGTCAAAGTTTAAGAAAGAAAAACATGAGGGAACTGTAATCGTTGAATCCTAAGAAGGGTTCTATATTCATTCATAATGTCATAGTCTTCTATTATTATGAGCTAATACACATTAAAAAACGAGCATTCAACATCAAAAGAAATATAACTCTCAACTTGATCATCATGATCAAACAAAAGTCACTTAGTATTTTTCCCTTACACTCCTTCTCACTCGTCAAATTATAGCCATAAATGGCTAAAAGGTATTAGATATATAGTGGGATTCGAAATAAGATTTCCATGTGTTGAAGAATGAAATCCACAACAAACATTGAACAATTGAAGCTTCTATGTCAGTTGTACATTCAGTCAGTCATTCGGTCTTCATAACTCACAGTGGTAGATTGAACACACTAAGATATTATGCCCATTAATTCTACTACTCTAAAATTAATTTTAAATCTAAAATGTTTTTTTTTTATTTTCTTATAAATAGACGACAAAGAGTTTGATTTTAGAGATAGATTTATTTCTCCCTATTTTCCATCTCTTTGATTTTCTCCAAGAAAAAGTTTTTTTCTTGTTTCCAAGACTTTTCTGACGAGTGCCCGTTTGTCAAGAGTGTTATGTTAACCTTACGAAGAAATCGGTGTGAGACGATTAGCATTACATAGATCTGTAAAAATCAAATGATTTTAAAACAATAGGTTTGTAACTGTCATACACTTTCATTGAAACATTAGATATGTAATCGTTTACTGGCTACAAGATCTGTAACCATCAAAACGACAAGTCATTCCCAACAACGTTACAACTTCAAACCTAAAGGATCACATAAAACAAGATTCAGATTCAGAAGAATATAGCATAGATTTTTTTTTAATTTTCTTTTGAATGTAACGATCAGTGTATCCCGTAAGTAAAAATGAATTTTCTTTTAACTAGGATTATCACAATTTTTTTTGAAAAATAATATTTTGATTTAAATTAATGTGTGAAATTATGAAGATATCAAATCATACAAATAATAAAAAAGATATATGTGTTTTAAACTAATATATGATTATCACGAAATTTTTAGAAAAAATAAATAAATATTTTGGTTTTTGAACTAAAGATTAAAATTAGGATGACAATCAAATCATTCAAATGAAAAATAATGCCAAAAAGAAAAAAAAAATTAAAAGATGGTTATGACGAAATTAAAAAGCAAAATATTTTGGCTTTAAGTTAAAATTTGAAATTAAGAGATAATCAAATAGTCCAAATAAAATATTTTTTATATTTAACCCTCTAATAACATTCATATATTTTTCATCAAATACAACTAAAGTACGTATTTTTAACATGATAAAACATGTGCACATTCAACTAGTTTTTTACTAGTATTTTATATCTCCTTTCCGAAAATATAGTGACTCCATTAAATATAGGATATTTGTAATATATAGTAGAGTAAGATAAAAAATCTAAAAATGTATTACATCCTTAAAATATTTGTAAATATGAATGAGTTGACTAGTCAATCTTTAAATTTTTTTAATTTCCAATTTTGCCCTCCCTTGTCTTATCTTGTTGTACACATTTTTTTGTAGTCTTTTTTTTCTCTTCTTTGATTTTTACTTCTTTTATCCATTTTTTCATTTTTTTTCCTTTTCTTTTCTTTTCTTTCTCAGTTTTTGTTACTTCCCTTTCTTTTTTTTATTCTTGTCTTAAAGCTTGTTTTGTACCATGTCATTCTCCTGCCAATAGATTTTTTATTTAATGTGCTCCATTTTGTTCTCTGTGAGAACATTGGGTTGTAAAGTTGCTTCATTTCTCCATTTAATCCAACCTTATAAGACCATAAATTTGATGAAAAATCAGTTGTGACATTTCCATCTCCAATAAGATAAATGGGACCTCCATCAATTCCAGTTGGCACCGTGTCATAAAATGCATCATAATTTTTCAATCCTACTGTTGCACTCAAAAGGGTTATGGTGTTGGTTCCGACTTTTAATAGAATGGGTTTCTCAAATACAAAACTCTGGCCATTGCTTCCCCATTGCGATCCAATGTACCGTCTATTAACAATGGCATGAAGCACATGACCTTTTGTATTCACTTGTAGAGTTACATTTTAAAGTGAAGATGTTGAATTAGTTTCAACATTTGTCATATACCACAAGTAGTCACTAAAATCAACCGTGGTTCCTTTTTGTTCCAAAAGAAGGTTTGCATTAAATGTACCTTTTCCTTGTAGAGTATCTCTCATGGGCTCCGGAGCCCAAACCCACGACAGTTGTGCATTTTCCTTCTCATTCTGCACCTTCACAAACATAGATGTTTGGGAATTGATCTTTGCAGTGTTGAAAAGCTCTTTGTTGCAACCGTTAAGAATGCTCACAGACCAAGCTGGTACAAAGTACTTTCCATCTGCCTGCAAATCTATGGTAGCATCATTGCTGGCATCAGTGTTGCTCAAAAAACAAAACCTCTCCCCTACTGTGGGGTTGGAGAATTTCGTTAAAGTAACAAAGCTACCAAATTTTTGGTCTGAACGGGTGCCGTTGGTGAGAATCTTCTCTCCCATTTTGATGGATTCGTGGAGTTGTTTGAGATGTCCCCATTTGGGTTGATTCACGTTTCCATATTCATCAAGTGGGGCGTTGTAATCATACGACGTAGTAATGAATGGACCTCCCGATGTTCTTCCAAAGTTTGTGCCTCCATGATACATGTAATAGTTGTTAAACACACCACCAGATTGAAAAAATCTTGCCACAGAAAAAGCTACATCTTCTGCACTTCTATAAGGGTCTTTATCGCCCCATTTCTTGAACCATCCCACCCAATTTTCAGTAAACATTTTTGGGCTCTTAGGATTGTTAGGACTAAAGTTATCACAATAGAATCCATTGCATGTATTGATGATAGGTTGTGGGGCATCACTTTGTTGGCACATGATCCATGGAACACCAATATTGAGAGATTCAGCCATTTGAGCACACCAGTTGATATATGTTTTTCCTGCGCTTCCATATGGGGTCATCACGTTTCCATACTCGTTCTCGATTTGAGCTAAGATTATTGGCCCCCCTTGTGATGCAAAGAGGTTGGCTTGTTTGCACATATTCACTATCTTTGTTTTGAATGTTTGCATTTCATTCTTGTAGACTTGACTGTCAGTTCGAAGTTGGATTCCCGGCATATTATGCAACCATAGTGGAAAGCCTCCATAGTTCCACTCGGCACACACGTAAGGACCAATCCTCATCACAACATATAGCCCAGCCTCTTGAAAGAGTTGGAAGAATTTGATAAAGTTTAGTTATCCAGAGAAATCATATTTTCGTCGTCGAGGTTCGTGGCGATCCCAAAAAATGTACGTCTCGATTGCATCAAGTCCACCATCTTTAGCTTTTTGAATAAGATCAGGCCACATTGCTTCGGTGCTGCGTGGATAATGAATTGATCCTGAGAAGATAACACGCCGTTCACCATTGATAATTATGGCATTTCAATCATAGGAGACACTGTCTCCTTTACAAAAAGAAAAGCAAGATAAAGTTGCAAAGAGAGGAAGAACAAGCCATTGAAGGTTAACCATCTTTGATTTTAAAACTGTCTCATTAGTGTGAAGCTCATGAATTTGAGTATCTTTCTTCAAATTTTTGATTTTTTGATTTTTCATTTTGTGCATTGGGGTCATATAATAAAATAGTACATGGTAAACAAAATAGGTTTCCATATGATTTTAGCTCTCAACTCTAGGTTCAATTTTTTTTTGTCCTCATTTTTCTAAGGAAGTATACATTTTCTTCCTTATTTTATTTTTAAGTTAGTCCTGGATTAAAAGGGAATTACTGGAGGAATTTTTTTTTACTAATTTGGAATTTCTGGAAAAGAAGTGAAATTCAAGGAGACCGGGCCAGGAGTTATGCTTGGAAAATTCTTGAAGGATAAACAGGAGGACTGTGAGTGGTTTTATTATTTTGTTATGTTGAATTCTATATATATATGTTATGATATATATGTGTAATGTTTGGAAATTGGCATGGTGGGGAAGTGCGTTTTCTAGATTTTATTGGTTGATTTAACTCATGATATTTTGCTTGTTGTGACTCGCATTTAAAACCGAGATTGTACCCGGAGACATTGTTAGCTTTCCTATAGCACGTCTAACGGGATAATGTGGACATGTGCACATTCGGTTGTTGGATCGGCACCACCACGTAGCGGAAGAGAATATTATCCATAAGCACTCTAATTCATTAATTTTGGCATAAAAGAAACATGCTTAAACAGAGTTAATGGGTTTCAACAACGTACATTTAAAGAACCATTGAAATCTCTATTTCTAGCTGCAAAATCCTCCAAATCCTTTGTGTAGACCACCACAAGATCTTCCCTACTATTCTCTTGGTGCTCTAGATTGAGTTGTGGGACTCAAAATAAGCTGAAAAAAGGGAATTGGAGAAAGCTCACTGAAAACCCAAAGAAGAACACTTCTTCTCATGAATTTCAGAAAAATCCATTCGGTTTATCACTTCAACTTTTCTCCAATCTCTTCAATATATTACAGACTATCATGCAAAGAGATTTGCTTCATGGGATGCAGCTCATGCTTGGAGTTATTGAAGCTTGAAAGTGGTGGGTTCCTAGTGAGCAAGTTGAAGATGAAGATGAAAAACCATTTTTCATTTTTGTGTAATTTTCTATTTCCAAAATCTAAAATTGATTTTAAAATCAAAATTTATTAATTTTACAAATTAATTTCATAAATTAATTTTCTAATAAAATTAATAAATAATTATTTAAATAATTTAAATAATTCTAATTAATTTAATATCCAATATTAAATTAATTTTACACAATTTCATCTTTATATATTTAAATCATATTTAAATATATTTCTCCAATTCCGTTTGATTCTAATTTGAACATTTCAAATTAACTTATCACGCTACTCTAAAGCTAATCCATTTCCAAGCTAGTATGGAGACCTCATGAACCTACATATCATGGGCTCCAACGATCCGAGATTAATGAACTAAACTCGTAAGATTGATATAACCTCTATTCGTTAACTAATGGGTCACTCTACTAAAGCTCATAATTGAACTCCCCTCACTATAAATATATTATGTCAACTCAATGTAACCTTGATTAGTAAGTCAACCCTTCACAGGCTGTTCGTAATAACGGCTGGGTCAAATCTCTGTTTTACCCCCAAAATTACCTCTTGTTCCTTAAGTCCCCACTGATCCCCTAATGAACAATTGTTTTGTGATCCGATCAACAAAACCGAGTCCCTCTCATGCCAAATGAGAGGGTGGGATCCCTTGTTCAAAAACTAAAATCTATACTGAAGGGAACAACCTCTCTACTATCCCTACAGCGGGTAGAAGTGAATTCCCTCTTGCATCCTATGTCCCCAGCTATCTATCCGTTCTTACCCCTGCAATGAGTGTCTTATTGAGCTGGCGCTGTTGAGCCAACCCTCACCTATACAAATCTAAGGGTAATCCCAAATAAACAAGAGTTCATAGTTAGCCCAAGATTAAGGTTAAGTTACCTAGGTCATCGCTTTGAAATAGTAAGTCTTAAACAGTAAACAACGTTATAAAGTAAGAGTGACTCATTTCGTGGTCCGATCTTGTACAAACCCTTTTGCACAAGGACACCCCCATTCCTCATGTCCAACGTGAACGAATTAGGATCACTTCGTTTGTAGCACTTTAGAACTCCTTGTAACAACTGCAGAGCGGGCTGCATCCAATAGTGTTACCAGAATAAGGTACCCAACCTTATCCATATACTATAGATCATTTGATAATTTACTCGAACCTGATACTTTAAATTAAAGAATCCAATAGTCAAGGGACTTTTAGGTTTATTGATTTCTATTTAGCAATAGATCTATTCAATACACCTTTATTGAATTTTTTCAGAATAAGTTTCATTGTTTACATACCACGAGTTTTAGGACATAAAACCCAACAAACTTCCACTTGGACTAAAACTCAAGTGGTAACTTATATATCCGATATATAAGACTGAGTTTCTAAGTTTTATAGAGAAATACAATAAATTAGGGCATCTCATACCCATCTTTACCATTCGTATCTCTATACCCGATATTTCTCCCACTTGCCCTAGGTTATCTTGTATTCTAGTCCTACTAGGTGATTCTCAAACACTTTAGCCGAGAGAATCCGTGTAAACATGTTAGTATACAATAGGCTTTAGATAAAATTATATGGGGATAGAATCTTATTCTCAATAATGGCTAGGAAGCACACTTTCCTCCCACTACAATGAGGTACTCTCAACTCTTTAAGCAAGACACATCTGACTTGTCTCAACAACTCTTTATTAACAGTCAGATCTAGAAATCTTTAAACTTTCTATACTTTGATCTAGCCGTTATCCTTGCCTTTCTTTCCAGTAGGCTTCTTCTTCCCTTTCCTTTTGCCCTTCTTCACAAGAATACTCATATTCTTTAAAGACAAGGAAATTTTTGCCCGATGGCAAGCAATACTTTCTTGTTTTGATTTCAAAATTGAAGCTATAAAAGGAAGTACAAACTCCCTTCCTGATTACCTCACTCGAGAATTTCTTCAAGGAAAAACTAAAGAAGAGAGTGAAAGAGAGAGAGAAAAGAGCAAATGAAGTCCACTTGCAAGAAAGAAGAAAAGCATGATCAAGATCAAGAACAACAGCAACGATCAACAATTCCTCAAACAAAAGCATTGTATTCTCAAGCGTATCAATTTATCAAAGGCGAATCATCAACGATAATGGAGAATCGAAAAGGAAAAACTCCTCAAGCATTGTCGTTATCAAATAAATTTCAAAATTTGGGATCTTTCATCCCTTCAAGGCCTTTTGCCTTAACCATCAACTCTTCCCCTATCAATTGAGTCGGTATCAACAAGAATAAATTCATAGAATAAACGAGTTTTTTGAGGATGGGTTGGAATATAATGGAAATTTGACGGAAATATTTTTTGAATTGTTTCATTCATAGATTTACCTATGAATTTTTGTTCAAGAGTTGTAATGTATGAGGTATGGGTTTTATTATGGTCAATTTCAGGCTTGGAGGACATTCCTCTCTTCTCAACAGTAGTAACATTTACTTCTGACTCTAGACCCTTTGTTCTTAACATTGTCTGGTTCGCCTGTAGCTCATTCAGTAGAGTAGTCAAGTTGTATTCAATTTTATTCTTTAATGCATTCAAAATTGCAGAAAACTCTTCAGAAGAGATTCTAGAATAAAACCAACTAGACTTCTCTTGTCCATGACAACACCATTTACTTCTGTCACGTTAAAGTGGACCATCATGTCTAGGACATGTTCACGAACATTGGTCCCCACTTTGAAGCGACTGTTGTAAATGTACTTAATGGCATCATGCCTTAGGGTGAAGGACAATTGTCCAAACATCCCTTGCAGAGATTCCATAATTTCTTTGGAATTACTCATATCCTCATGCTTCTTTACTCATATCCTCATGTTCTTGGGTCTCAACCCATGTAGCCTATTGTTTTTATTTTCTTTCTTTGGTTTTTTATTATTTCATTTATTATTTTTATTTTCATTCATTTCTCCAATTTTTGTTTCTTCTCTTTTCCTTTTTTATTATTTCATTATTTTATTTTATTTTCTTTCTCCCTTTTTACCTTTCTTTTATCTTTTATCTTTTTATTTTTCTTTCATTTTTTGGTTTTTGCTATCTTTTTTCTATTTAATTTTCTTTCCTTTCTTTAGTTTTTGCTTATTCTCTTTCTCTTATTTTTAAAATTTTTCTTTCCTTTATCTGACTTTTTTCTGCTTCCCCCTTTTTTTCACAAGAATTATGAGGTCGAGTTTCGTAGCCAAGACTTGAAAGTACTCAATTCATAAGTGACTTAACGCCAACAAACCAATCATCAAGTTTGATTGTTATAACAAATAATAATTATAAATAGCAAATGAAAATCTATCCGTGATAGCTACTAATATTTTCTATCATTGATAGCTTAATCTTTGATAGAAATCTATCATTGATAGCCAACTTAGTGAATTTAATTAATAAAGTTGAATCTCGAACTAAAATGTAAGTGGAATGCCTAGAAGTTATCACTAATAGCATGTTTATCAGTGATAGAAGCTATCATCGAAAAGAAAATGGACTTATAAATGTTTGGGAACGACAAGAAAGGGGCAAAAAGGTGTTCAGTGGTTATGGTTGATAGAAGCTACTACTGATAGCATGTTACAAGTGATAGAAGCTAATACTAATAGCATGTTTAGATTATTATTGGGTGTTAGATAAATTCTACTAACAGATTATTTGTTGTTTAGATTATTTAGACGAAGCTTCATAATATTTTATCATTTTTTTTTAATTTTTAAGAAGAAAAACTTGTTTTGACGCTTCTAATTTCTCTCAGGTTTGTGATTAATAAATCATACCACAAAAAGGAAAGAAAATCAATTTGTTAGCTCGAATGATAATATATATATATTACATTACTCGATTCTTTGAGCATAGTGCTTGAACTGCTAATCTTGCAGATAAATTAGTAGCATTGCCCAATCCAAACGACTTTGCAGATACATCAATTGAACAATTTTCCATACCAATGCAAGTCTTTTCTACCAAAAGAGCACTATTTGAAACATCCCATGAACCTTTTTTGAATGAACCACATTTTCCCTCTGGATTTCCATAGCTAGCAAATTGGATCTCAGAGATGATATGCCCTCCCTGACAAGACAACTCTAACGTACTTCCTTCATTAGCATTTCCACATATTGTTCCTATAGTGATGGTCTGAACTATGACTTGTTGAGGATTTCCACCAATTTCTTCAAACAAAACCAACGTGTTGGTGTCATCCGATAGAAACGATCTTGGAACATGATACCATCTTTGGGAAGGATTCCCACAATTTCCAACGCACTTGCTAGGGTCATATGCGCCTCTATAATCACAGGTTGCGCTGCAACTATCATTGCCAGCAATGAAAGAAGGCCAAAATCGACCTATGCTTTGTCCATTTACCCAAGCCTGACCTTTTCCCATTCCTTGCATGTCCAATGCTACAGGGTCAATTCCTGAGGGTGTCTTAAAGCTTGTTTTGTACCATGTCATTCTCCTGCCAATAGATTTTTTATTTAATGTGCTCCATTTTGTTCTCTGTGTGAACATTGGGTTGTAAAGTTGCTTCATTTCTCCATTTAATCCAACCTTATAAGACCATAAATTTGATGACAAATCAGTTGTGACATTTCCATCTCCAATAAGATAAATGGGACCTCCATCAATTCCAGTTGGCACCGTGTCATAAAATGCATCATAATTTTTCAATCCTACTGTTGCACTCAAAAGGGTTATGGTGTTGGTTCCGACTTTTAATAGAATGGGTTTCTCAAATACAAAACTCTGGCCATTGCTTCCCCATTGCGATCCAATGTACCGTCTATTAACAAAGGCATGAAGCACATGACCTTTTGTATTCACTTGTAGAGTTACATTTTGAAGTGAAGATGTTGAATTAGTTTCAACATTTGTCATATACCACAAGTAGTCACTAAAATCAACCGTGGTTCCTTTTTGTTCCAAAAGAAGGTTTGCATTAAATGTACCTTGTCCTTGTAGAGTATCTCTCATGGGCTCCGGAGCCCAAACCCACGACAGTTGTGCATTTTCCTTCTCATTCTGCACCTTCACAAACATAGATGTTTGGGAATTGATCTTTGCAGTGTTGAAAAGCTCTTTGTTGCAACCGTTAAGAATGCTCACAGACCAAGCTGGTACAAAGTACTTTCCATCTGCCTGCAAATCTATGGTAGCATCATTGCTGGCATCAGTGTTGCTCAAAAAACAAAACCTCTCCCCTACTGTGGGGTTGGAGAATTTCGTTAAAGTAACAAAGCTACCAAATTTTTGGTCTGAACGGGTGCCGTTGGTGAGAATCTTCTCTCCCATTTTGATGGATTCGTGGAGTTGTTTGAGATGTCCCCATTTGGGTTGATTCACGTTTCCATATTCATCAAGTGGGGCGTTGTAATCATACGACGTAGTAATGAATGGACCTCCCGATGTTCTTCCAAAGTTTGTGCCTCCATGATACATGTAATAGTTGTTAAACACACCACCAGATTGAAAAAATCTTGCCACAGAAAAAGCTACATCTTCTGCACTTCTATAAGGGTCTTTATCGCCCCATTTCTTGAACCATCCCACCCAATTTTCAGTAAACATTTTTGGGCTCTTAGGATTGTTAGGACTAAAGTTATCACAATAGAATCCATTGCATGTATTGATGATAGGTTGTGGGGCATCACTTTGTTGGCACATGATCCATGGAACACCAATATTGAGAGATTCAGCCATTTGAGCACACCAGTTGATATATGTTTTTCCTGCGCTTCCATATGGGGTCATCACGTTTCCATACTCGTTCTCGATTTGAGCTAAGATTATTGGCCCCCCTTGTGATGCAAAGAGGTTGGCTTGTTTGCACATATTCACTATCTTTGTTGTGAAAGTTTGCATTTCATTCTTGTAGACTTGATTGTCAGTTCGAAGTTGGATTCCCGGCATATTATGCAACCACAGTGGAAAGCCTCCATAGTTCCACTCGGCACACACGTAAGGACCAATCCTCATCACAACATATAGCCCAGCCTCTTGAACGAGTTGGAAGAATTTGATAAAGTTTAGATGTCCAGAGAAATCATATTTTCGTCGTCGAGGTTCGTGGCGATCCCAAAAAATGTACGTCTCGATTGCATCAAGTCCACCATCTTTAGCTTTCTGAATAAGATCAGGCCACATTGCTTCGGTGCTGCGTGGATAATGAATTGATCCTGAGAAGATAACACGTCGTTCACCATTGATAATTATGGCATTTGAATCATAGGAGACACTGTCTCCTTTACAAAAAGAAAAGCAAGATAAAGTTGCAAAGAGAGGAAGAACAAGCCATTGAAGGTTAACCATCTTTGATTTTAAAACTTTAGGTGTTTGGTTTATGTCGGAATCAATGTGTTTATATACAAGGAATCTACGTAAATATGTGATAGGTCTTTCCATCAATCTTTGTACTCTTTTTGTTGATGAATTCTAAATATAGGAATAATGTAAGTGAATTTAGCTGGCCAAACTTGATCGGTATGAGTTGCTTTAGTGAAATTTGGAAAATACTCTTTTTAGAAAAGAATTTCAAAAATATTGTTCGACCTTATCCTGAAATAACCTATCACCCAATTAAAAATATTACACCAAAAGTCTGTTTTCCAAATAAGGATTTGCGTATTCATTTTTCATCTTTGGTTTTAATTTTAAAGACATCAACGTCACATGAGTAATAAAGTATGGCTAATAAATTCAATTATAGTGAAAGTTGAGTTTGAGTTTTGTCTCATTAGTGTGAAGCTCATGAATTTGAGTATCTTTCTTCAAATTTTTGATTTTTTGATTTTTCATTTTGTGCATTGGGGTCATATAATAAAATAGTACATGGTAAACAAAATAGGTTTCCATATGATTTTAGCTCTCAACTCTAGGTTCAATTTTTTTTTGTCCTCATTTTTCTAAGGAAGTATACATTTTCTTCCTTATTTTATTTTTAAGTTAGTCCTGGATTAAAAGGGAATTACTGGAGGAATTTTTTTTTACTAATTTGGAATTTCTGGAAAAGAAGTGAAATTCAAGGAGACCGGGCCAGGAGTTATGCTTGGAAAATTCTTGAAGGATAAACAGGAGGACTGTGAGTGGTTTTATTATTTTGTTATGTTGAATTCTATATATATATGTTATGATATATATGTGTAATGTTTGGAAATTGGCATGGTGGGGAAGTGCGTTTTCTAGATTTTATTGGTTGATTTAACTCATGATATTTTGCTTGTTGTGACTCGCATTTAAAACCGAGATTGTACCCGGAGACATTGTTAGCTTTCCTATAGCACGTCTAACGGGATAATGTGGACATGTGCACATTCGGTTGTTGGATCGGCACCACCACGTAGCGGAAGAGAATATTATCCATAAGCACTCTAATTCATTAATTTTGGCATAAAAGAAACATTCTTAAACAGAGTTAATGGGTTTCAACAACGTACATTTAAAGAACCATTGAAATCTCTATTTCTACCTGCAAAATCCTCCAAATCTTTGTGTAGACCACCACAAGATCTTCCCTACTATTCTCTTGGTGCCCTAGATTGAGTTGTGAGACTCAAAATAATCTTAAATAAAATGGAATTTGAAGAAAGCTCGCTGCAACAACCAAAAATGAAGAACACATTCTTCATCTGAATTTTTCAGAAAAATCCATTTGGTTTAATCACTTCAACTTTTCTCCAATCTCTTCAATATATTACAGACTATCATGCAAAGAGATTTGCTTCATGGGATGCAGCTCATGCTTGGAGTTATTGAAGCTTGAAAGTGGTGGGTTCCTAGAGAGCAAGTTGAAGATGAATATGAAAAACCATTTTTCATTTTTGTGTAATTTTCTATTTCCAAAATCTAAAATTGATTTTAAAATCAAAATTTATTAATTTTACAAATTAATTTCATAAATTAATTTTCTAATAAAATTAATAAATAATTATTTAAATAATTTAAATAATTCTAATTAATTTAATATCCAATATAAAATTAATTTTACACAATAAATTCATCTTTATATATTTAAATCATATTTAAATATATTTTCTCCAATTCCGTTTGATTCTAATTTGAACATTTCAAATTAACTTATCACGCTACTCTAAAGCTAATCCATTTCCAAGCTAGTATGGAGACCTCATGGACCTACATATCATGGGCTCCAACGATCCGAGATTAATGAACTAAACTCGTAAGATTGATATAACCTCTATTCGTTAACTAATGGGTCACTCTACTAAAGCTCATAGTTGAACTCCCCTCACTATAAATATATTATGTCAACTCAATGTAACCTTGATTAGTAAGTCAACCCTTCACAGGCTGTTCGTAATAACGGCTGGGTCAAATCTCTGTTTTACCCCCAAAATTACCTCTTGTTCCTTAAGTCCCCACTGATCCCCTAATGAACAATTGTTTTGTGATCCGATCAACAAAACCGAGTCCCTCTCATGCCAAATGAGAGGGTGGGATCCCTTGTTCAAAAACTAAAATCTATACTGAAGGGAACAACCTCTCTACTATCCCTACAGCGGGTAGAAGTGAATTCCTTCTTGCATCCTATGTCCCCAGCTATCTATCCGTTCTTACCCCTGCAATGAGTGTCTTATTGAGCTGGCGCTGTTGAGCCAACCCTCACCTATACAAATCTAAGGGTAATCCCAAATAAACAAGAGTTCATAGTTAGCCCAAGATTAAGGTTAAGTTACCTAGGTCATCGCTTTGAAATAGTAAGTCTTAAACAGTAAACAACGTTATAAAGTAAGAGTGACTCATTTCGTGGTCCGATCTTGTACAAACCCTTTTGCACAAGGACACCCCCATTTCTCATGTCCAACGTGAACGAATTAGGATCACTTCGTTTGTAGCACTTTAGAACTCCTTGTAACAACTGCAGAGCGGGCTGCATCCAATAGTGTTACCAGAATAAGGTACCCAACCTTATCCATATACTATAGATCATTTTGATAATTTACTCGAACCTGATCCACTTTTATGACTCCACATAAAGTTCAAGTACTAATCCAATAGTCAAGGGACTTTTAGGTTTATTGAATTTCTATTCTAGCAATAGAACTATTCAATAACACCTTTATTGAATTTTTTCAGAATAAGTTTCATTGTTTACATACCACGAGTTTTAGGACATAAAACCCAACAAACTTCCACTTGGACTAAAACTCAAGTGGTAACTTATATATCCGATATATAAGACTGAGTTTCTAAGTTTTATAGAGAAATACAATAAATTAGGGCATCTCATACCCATCTTTACCATTCGGTATCTCTATACCCGATATTTCTCCCACTTGCCCTAGGTTATCTTGTATTCCTAGTCCTACTAGGTGATTCTCAAACACTTTAGGCGAGAGAATCCGTGTAAACATGTTAGTATACAATAGGCTTTAGATAAAATTATATGGGGATAGAATCTTATTCTCAATAATGGCTAGGAAGCACACTTTCCTCCCACTACAATGAGGTACTCTCAACTCTTTAAGCAAGACACATCTGACTTGTCTCAACAACTCTTTATTAACAGTCAGATCTAGAAATCTTTAAACTTTCTATACTTTGATCTAGCCGTTATCCTTGCCTTTCTTTCCAGTAGGCTTCTTCTTCCCTTTCCTGTTGCCCTTCTTCACAAGAATACTCATATTCTTTAAAGACAAGGAAATTTTTGCCCGATGGCAAGCAATACTTTCTTGTTTTGATTTCAAAATTGAAGCTATAAAAGGAAGTACAAACTCCCTTCCTGATTACCTCACTCGAGAATTTCTTCAAGGAAAAACTAAAGAAGAGAGTGAAAGAGAGAGAGAAAAGAGCAAATGAAGTCCACTTGCAAGAAAGAAGAAAAGCATGATCAAGATCAAGAACAACAGCAACGATCAACAATTCCTCAAACAAAAGCATTGTATTCTCAAGCGTATCAATTTATCAAAGGCGAATCATCAACGATAATGGAGAATCGAAAAGGGAAAACTCCTCAAGCATTGTCGTTATCAAATAAATTTCAAAATTTGGGATCTTTCATCCCTTCAAGGCCTTTTGCCTTAACCATCAACTCTTCCCCTATCAATTGAGTCGGTATCAACAAGAATAAATTCATAGAATAAACGAGTTTTTTGAGGATGGGTTGGAATATAATGGAAATTTGACGGAAATATTTTTTGAATTGTTTCATTCATAGATTTACCTATGAATTTTTGTTCAAGAGTTGTAATGTATGAGGTATGGGTTTTATTATGGTCAACTTCAGGCTTGGAGGACATTCCTCTCTTCTCAACAGTAGTAACATTTACTTCTGACTCTAGACCCTTTGTTCTCAACATTGTCTGGTTCGCCTGTAGCTCATTCAGTAGAGTAGTCAAGTTATATTCAATTTTATTCTTTAATGCATTCAAAATTGCAGAAAACTCTTCAGAAGAGATTCTAGAATAAAACCAACTAGACTTCTCTTGTCCATGACAGCACCATTTACTTCTGTCACGTTAAAGTGGACCATCATGTCTAGGACATGTTCACGAACATTGGTCCCCACTTTGAAGCGACTGTTGTAAATGTACTTAATGGCATCATGCCTTAGGGTGAAGGACAATTGTCCAAACATCCCTTGCAGAGATTCCATAATTTCTTTGGAAGTACTCATATCCTCATGCTTCTTTACCAAAACATCAGATAAGCTGGCGAGGATATAAGCACGGGCTTTATCATTAGCTTTGATCCATCTGTCATATACATCTCGAACATTTTGATTTGTGTTAGAGCTAAAAATGGGAGGACAATCCTCAGTTATGAAAAATCGCAAATTGTCTATTAGAAGTATTGTGTTCAAGTTTGAATTTCAATTCACATAATTATCCCCGACCAGTTTATCCAATGCCAACACTTGTATTATTGAACTCGTCATTCTGAAATTATAAATCCAATCAAGTTTTAGCAATTTTAATAATGTACACAAGATTATACTCATATTCCGATAGTCATTTAGGTACCACTTTTGGTCAAACATTATTAATACTTAATAATTCTGTAAGTGTAGACCTGCCATTTTTCAGATTTAACAAAACGATATGAGTATGCCTCCGAAATAGAAGACAATAACAAAAATAGAACTATAAGACCCTATTCATTTTACTGAAGCCTGGGTTGTTCTGAATCCTATGTTACAACTCTCCGTAGGGATAGCCATCGTTAAACAACTAGCAAAGGGCCGCTTAAAGCTAACCAACAGATTCAACATAGGAATCACATGGTTCCGACTAATGGAGGATACCGAAGGTTATTATTATTATCTTTTT